>NC_087514.1:158924248-159064248 GCF_963921805.1 Phalacrocorax carbo | reverse complement strand
AGGCTTCAGATATCCTTGCCCTGTATGGCAATCTGTCCCACCAGCCAGGAGAAATGTCCTGTCTCCTGTCCAGGAGAAAGAGCACCAGATGCCTCAAGAACAGTAACAGAAACAAGGAGAGAGACAACAAGGAGTGGTATAAAGGAGTAGCCAGAGAAGAAAGCTGTACCTTTAAAGTGAAGAGCTGTAGCAATTAAAGCAGAAGAATGTTCTGCTGGCACATACATGGACATAAACAGAGAAACAGGCAACAGGAGACAGAAGCATAACTGAACAACGGATGCTTGTCTTCAGCCCCGTTTTCAGTCAGGTAGTGCTGATGCTACCCATGGCCCAGAAGAAGGAGGAGGATGGAAACAAGAGCAGGAGCATGGCAGAGTAGGGCTGACCCTAAATTCCAGGAATTTCACATCCACCAGCCAGAAGGACCCACTCCCCTTTCTGAGTCCCATGTGGCACCTCTTAGCAGTGACAAGCATTTTAAGCTAATCTATCTTGCCAGGAATGGCATAACATGACTGGAGAATAGCAAGTTCAAAAGGCAGAGGAGAAAGGGAAGGAGTAAAATGCTCCTCATGACCTCAAAACCATGTAAGATTTAAGATCAGTTTTTGAAGGAAAGTGTAATGGAGGTAAATGATATAACAAGCACTGCGGACTTATCAAAGTTAGCTCAGGAACATAATTGGCTTTATAGATTCAGAGAGTGCAGTAGAGCTCATCCATGCTGGCTTGAAGAAAGCATTTGATTAAATACCATCTGGGAGATTAGCCCTGATGGGGAGTGTGGAAACTAAATGAACTGCAAACTGGGTGTGCTGCTGGTTGAAAGGGAGATGGAAACACATACTGCTGCAAAGGTGAGGATCAGGCTGGAGGGAAATTATCAACAGCATTCCTTAGGAAACAGTCTTGAGAGCTGTACTTGTATTAATTTCATGTGCACAGAATATGCCTGACAAAATCTGCTGAAGACAAAATTTAGAGGCAGTTTCAATATGGAAGTGGAGAGAGGCATTCACACAAAAAGAGATGAAAAACCTTGGCTTGATCAGCCTGGAAGAACAGAGACTACTGGAGCAGCTCCCTGTTAATGTACAGGGGTAAATAGATGTGGAGGAGGAAAGGTGTCTAACTGGCCATGTGATGTTGGCAGAAGAATAAACTGGCACGAACTATCATGACTACTTACTTGTTGGAGCATAGAAGAAAGTTTCCAACTACATATTAAGAGGAATAGTGGGGAGAAACCTGCCTGCCTGCCTGCAAGAGGGAGCTTGATCACGTTATGGAAAGAATAGCATGCCTTTACTCACGACCAAGGGAATGAACTCAAAGACATTAGCATGTCCTTACTTGCCATTTACTCTTGAAAAGGGTTCCCCACTGCATGTGCATATTCTGCAGTTACAATGTGGGCACAGCGTTTCCTTTCAGTTCCTGCCCTAAACTGTTGCATAGAAGATTAAATAATAGTTGAAGTATTGAATTGTAACTTTCCTCAGTGAATTTTTAATTAACCTCTTCTTAAAACAAGAGTCCCCACAGCAGCGTGGAGCCAGGGATTTTCCCCAGCAGTTCAGTCCTGGGCAGGGCAGTGCAGGGGCACTCCAGCTCCCACCAGCCTTACTGCACAGATAATTCAGCATTTACCATGACTGGACACCATCTACACTGGCCTTCCCAATAGTACTCAGATTTTTGAACCCAAAATTGCCCAGGAGATCTCAGAGCAGGTCTCCTTCCTCAGTGGCCAGTGTCTTATCTATTAGGCCACGGTAGCTTGCATGGGAGATGTTGCCATCATGCCAAGATGAGCAACTGTTGCCTCCTTCTCAGCAGGAAAACCAAGGTAAGAGGGTGTTCAGGGGGTGAGCCGCTATGCAGAAGAAATCAGAAGGAACAATGTCATTATGATGCCTACAGAGGCTGGTGTGACCTCAGGAGACAGTGACAGTAATGGTGTTTTATAGTAATGCAATAACAGTTTGTGCCAAGAGGATGAGTTACTCTGACTGGCCTTATTTGCTAAGTTAGATCACAAAAATAAGAGGATTTTCATAGCTGACACAGAGATACCACTTTGGCTGCCTTTCTTTAATACAGGGAAAAATCAGAAGTTGGTCTAAGAGAACGATTAACTGAATCCTTTGACATGTTGAACAGTCTCAGACTAAGAAAGTCAGTGGGTGCTTTGCAGAATGCGCAGGACTGGGAGACGCTGAGCCAGACCTGAGCACACCAGGGCCAGGGAGAAGTGGTGGCCAGGGCTGTGCACTGGGAGCAAAGGCAGGAGATGTAGGAGTCTGCTCCAGTCTCGAGAGTAGCTCTGCTGCCTGCAAGGTATCTCCACCATCAATGTACTCCCACATGGAAACTGCATTACTGTCCATTTGTGGTCCAGCGACACTGTCCTCATCTCCCCAAAAGCATAAAAACAGGGAGATGTTTGGAAACTCCTGTTCCCGACCACATGTCTTTCCTCCTCTGCTTCAGGAGGCACAGCAGCCCCTGGCACCATTTTCAGAAACACAACTGCTCTGGAGAAACACACACACAGAGCAGAAAAGCATTAGCCGTGGTGTGATTAGCTGGAGGTGGGATGTACATGAGGTTATAAGGCTGTTTGCAGTGGAACTGAGAGGAATCCAGCATGCTTTTGGCATAAATGAAACTTGAGGGGAAATGGGGTGAGAAAGCAAAAACACTGCCTAAAACTCTCCTCAAATTCACTGAGGATAGAGAAAATTTTTGCAAAAATATGGTGGAAACAATCTCTGGCTTGAAGACTCAAAGGTGAGAATTAGGTTTCTTATGAAATAGCTCTTGATTTGTGAGTAGCAACAGGTGGGACAAATCTCATGAGCCCTGTCCTGTCTGAGCACTGCACCAAGGCACGCATGGTTCATGGCTCCCTCTGCCAGAGCCAGCCCTAAAAATGCCTCCTCTTCAGACTTCTTTGGAGGACACCCATCAAGCACAAGGTGTGCAGAGCCACCTGATGCCCCAGCGGCCTTGGGGATCCCAGAGCTGGGTGCTAGGTGCCACGGTCCCAGGGTCCCAAGCTGGAGTTATGCTTGAAGCCACTTCCCTGGCAAGCCTGGCCAGCTCTGCACTGCTTCACCTCCTCCTCCAGCTCTTGGCAAGCAGCTTCATCTGCCGCTGGTGAGCCAAGCGGTGCTCAGGAGAGTCCAAGTCTGTACAATATCATCCGTTTTTTCCTTTCGACCGGAAAGGAGAAGTGTGCCTCCTCTGGGCAATGAGGTCGTATTAGAGGGCAGTGCCTTCCAGGGGCACTGCTATTTGGGGGGGATTTAACCCCCAGGATTTGCCAAGAGCCTCTTTTCTCGCCTCAGCAGGAAGAAGAAAGCAGTTACTTGAAGTCTGTGGAGGAGCCAGGAGCCAACCCTAGCTCTCAAGAGAAGTACACAAATGCTTCATCTGCAAGACTCTCCTTCCTTGGAAAAAAACCAAAAACATTCCCAAAAAATCACACTCACAAGCATTTGTAACATTCATTATCCAGACTTGCTGAAAGCCACTGAAACTAATCAAAATTCTGCTTCTCATGCTGTAAATTGGTCAGGGATATATTAAGCAAGTGAAAAATATACACACTCTGTTTGGATGTGCTGACACATACCCTTGTCAAGTATAATTAAGGCTCCCATTCTTGTTCTTTCCTACCACTAGTTCTATATATTAAGTTCCATTCTAATTTAATTACCCTTATTGCAGCATTTCTTCATTCAAAACAAATAGCTCTTAGGAATGGTGCTTTCAGGGGAACACAGTCGGGTTTGGTTTTTTTTGTTGGCACTGGTAATTGGCATTTGCAGCAAGCACAGGGAAATCCCAATTCCCTGTGCCTCGGGGAAGGTAATATGGTTTCCACAGCTCTGAGAAATTAGATGGGAACTGGAGGTTTAAAACAACTTTTACAAAAGAAAACAGGAAACTTATGTTAGTTTTTGTTATAGGCAGCAAACGGGAGGTTCACAGACAGGCTAAACCCTTGTAAAGTAATTAATTCCCCATGATAATGTTATTTATGTACCACACAACAAGATCTGAAGGCTCCATCCAAGCCTGGGACTCCTGTTCTATCACTGTCTGAATAGGTTACAGTCAGTCATCCATGCCACCTACAATCCACAAGACCTTGATGAAAATTTCCCTTAGGACCAATTTTTCAAATGGAAATTGAAATGCCTGCAAAATCATCTGTTTTAACCCATCTGTGATTATCTCAAATGAGGGAATGAGCCCAGGCAGCTTGTGTCCTGCACCCAGGTCCCTGCAGATACCTGCCCTCCTGCTGCTGGGGAATGTCCTCTGGTTTGGATTTAAGAGCTCTGTGCATTTCCCTGGAGACCCTGAATGCATTTTCTGTGCAAGGACAGTGTCTGGTGCCTCTGAAACATGCTGGACCTGCTGCAGCCTACAATTTGTCTGCCCACATACATCCAAAAACTCCTATGTGCAGAGCTCCTGGGTACCACATGAACATAGACATTTACTTCTACCAGGGAAAGCCTTTTTCTTACTGCAGCGGCACATGATGGAGTACATGTCCCCTTCTCAGGCATTTTACTAAAGGAAGCTAAAATACAGAGCAAGTGAAACAGGAGTTTCCAAAAGGGAACAAAAAGAATCGTGCCCAAAGCGCACCAGAATTAACTAAGTCACGATTGCAGAGATGACAACAAAACCAAGAAACATCACCTAGCTGAAAGGTCAGCCTTGCTTTTTTTTTTCTTCTATAAGAATAAAAATTTTTTCAGATCCATTATATGCCATTAACTTTTCATCTCAAGACGTACACGGATAAGATGAGCAAACTCGGAGAAAAATGGCTAAGGGACAGTGTTCTCAGAAGACTCAAGCCCAAGCACATTTTGTTCTCAATCCTAAGGTTTAGAGCCACTAATTATTTTGGGTGTTTCCTTTCTAGACACCCATGCAGCCTGTTTGTTGGAAAAATTGATGTTTACCACTTCCTGTCAAACAACTTATTTGAATAGCTTTTAGTTTGGCAGCCAAAAATTAAGACACACAGATCTCCAGTTGCTTTTGCAAATTGAGTATCTTGAATAGTTAAACATCCCACAAAGTCCATTCTGTCCTTCCCACATCTTTTTCAAAAGCAGGTGTGGTGAATGCTCAGTCTTGAGGCAACTTTTCCAGAGTCTTTAATGCTTTGTGTTGACCAAGGAAGTTAACCAAGGAGAAGAGAGCTGATGCCAGAGTCCTTTGTATCTCTGGGCCATTTGGATTTGAGATTGGCTCACTCAAAACACCTTCCAGAGAGACAACCAGAGCTGAGATCCCCAGTTCGGCTGTTTTTACCTACTGAAATAACTGCAGAGAGCAACAATCCATGCAGGGAGCAACAAAAAGTCATTCCTCAAGCTCTGTCCCTGAATGTTGCTTAAATCCCCCAGGTTAGCATCACCCAGCCGTGAACTTCATCAGCATGCTGCTAAGCCGTATTGCTGGCATTTAAATTGCAGCAACACAACCAGTTATTGATATTCCCTTGAATATTATACAACCTCTTGACAATGTAATCCATCATGACAGTGAAAGAAGATAATTTCTTGGGAGCACATTGAATTCCTGTATTTAGTTTCCTTTCTGGTTAAGCCCACTTGCTGGTCCCTTTGTATTGCTGCCTGTTCTTTGAATTGCCATTTATAAATTGCTCTGTGTACAACTAACTCTTGCGTAAAAGGCTTCAACAATAGCGATATACAGTCAAATGCACATAATTGCTTTTACAAAAGGAAAAGCAATCACATCAAGGAACATAAACCTCAGTCCCTGTGTACTGCGGTTTAAAATAGGTTATGCCCTATGGCTGATAATGTACTTCAGTTAAAATCATTATGAGTCTACTAAATAAGAAGTCAATTATTGTTCTAACAAGGCGTTCATTAGCAAACTGACAGAGATGATATAGATGGTATGTAACAGCTGGAAGTGGCAAAGAAAAGCAGAAAAGTGATGGGATGAAGGCACAGGTATAAGCAGAGCTGCAGCCCTTTTCAAAGACCCATCTTTAATTAAGAACAGCAACCCACCACTAGCAATGCACGCTCCATCTTGCTGAGTTTCTGACAAGTGCTGTGCTTTCCCAAGCCTTTAACGCAGGAGGAAACCAAACAGCATAGCTCCAGAAAAGCCACTGCTGCGGCCAGCACAACCCGGGCTCTGCCCTCCCGCCCAGGCACGCTCCGGCTTTGTGCAAGTGTAGCACAACGGCGCCAGGTCATGCTAGGAAATTAGCACCATGTGTATATAGGACAGGCCATCTGAGAATCATTTAAGCTAAGCAGCGCTATCGTTTGTTCAGGTAACAGCAGGCTGAGGTATAAACTTCCTGAGCTCAAAGTGGTGCTTGAATGGCAGATGACTCACAGCCCTGTGGAGCTATGTGGTGGCCACCACGTGGTTCAGATTGATTCCCACTGCTGAGATTTCAAGCTGATCTTGCAAATAGCAGGCCTATAAACCATTCTGCAAACTAATAGCAAGCTCCTGCCCTAAGGGTCTGGGTGCCACCATCACTGAGCAACCTTACAGGTCAAGGTGGCAGCCAGTTTGATGGCATGTGCCCTCTGCAGCATGGATGCATCCATGGAGACTGACAGAAGTTCTCTCATTAGGGCTATTTCCTATTGCTCCTACCCAGGTCAGGAGCGTAAGGATTGGCCCTGGGAGCTCTGTGGGAGAAAACTCCTCTCTCTCTGGAGATAGCTGTGTTAGACAAGTGCAGAAAGCTCTCTGACAATCAGGTGTTGCTTTTAAGCTGCCTTCAGGTAGAGAAGAGAAATCTCCATCCTCACTGGCACGTCAGTGAGTGTGGAGATGACACCTTGAGACCGCATGGAAGTCATTGTCAGATACATGGAGAAGGCTGAAAGTGGGCAGAAAATGTGTCTACTGGGGCTGTTGGAGGGGAGTGAATGGAAATCCCTCACCTTGGCCAGGAGGAGAACTGCCCAGCTAGTTTTTGCCTTGACTGGGAATGACCCCTGGCAAACCACTGATGCCAATACCCAGATCACCATGTGCTCATGGTGACCAACTGAAGGGGCAGAGGGAGGTTTGCAGTGACACAGCCAGCTCTTCATGCTGTCTCCATCAGGTGCAGGATGCATGTCCAGACCATCCCAAACCCTGTCCCAAGGCTTGCTTGCTCGTGCTCTTGCCACGAACTTGGGTAGGACCCACGTCCCCTCAGGCTTGGTGAAGATATAAGTATGGCTTGGAGGAACTGAGGCTCCCTGGTGAAAGCTAACCTTCCAGTCTGATTAAAGGGGAAAGGTCTCCTGTTCTCTTTGCAGATGTTGGGAACCAACATATCAGTGTAAATGCCAAACACTTAACTTTGGGTTTTTTAATGGTTGTTTCTTTTTTCCTTTTTCTTTTTTTTTTTTTTTTTTTTTTTGCCTTGCACACCGCTTTACTAGGAGTGGAAAATGCTGTGAAAGGAAGGGAAAGCATGGCTTTCTCCAGAACAAATGCTTCCACAGAGTACGGAATGAACCTGGACTGATGGGAAAAATTAAACTCAGCTAAGAACCAAAGACTTTGCTATTTAACCTGTGATAGCTGTGGTAGGAGGTTGTCAGTCAGGTGGATTCCCAATGCGAAATAGCCTAACATAGTGCCTCTGCCCATCTGAGAGGGCAATGGGGTTTGCCAAGGGCAGGTGATTTCAGCCTCCCTTTTTTTTTTGTTGGATTTGCCAGCATTCTGCAAAGGGTTTGTTTTCTCTGTCTTTGGGAAACCAGAGACCTCTCTGCTTATTTATATATGCATAATAAAAAAATCTCACAAATGCTGAATTTTTAAACAGTGTCTTACAAAAATCTTTAATTGAAGACAACACACACATTGTCTTGTTAAAACACTGTCCCGTGGAGCTTACGAGCGAGTGCTGATACACAGGCAGTAAATCCTCTCCACTGCCAAATTACACTTTTGCAGGAAGGTTTCTGACATTAACTGAAGAATTTGGTTGCATTTATTGCCTCTGGGTTTTTCAGGTTTGAGTTTTGTTTTGTTTTTTCTTTTTCTAAAATGATTGGTCCCTTTGGGTGGAATTCATCTTTCTTTATTTTAGGCGACTGATTCAGTGTCCAGCACACTGACATGACCACACTGGACTTACTGATCCCTGCAGACCCCACAGCAGACCCACACTTCTGGGATTGGCAGCCGTGGGACACCCCACTGCAGATCAAGCCAGCCTGGAGTCCTCTCCATGCAGGAAGGCTCTTTCCCTGGCTCTCCCATTTAGCCAAATGCAGCATAGTGCCACGCAGCACCTAATGTACTTCTTGACCCTCCAGCATTCAGAGAGCGATGGAGAAGCAGGCAGAGGTTTATGAGGATCCCATAGCAGTCTCAATTTAAAAATAAGGGGTGGGGGGTTGCTAACCCTGTTCTCCCGGGCTCTTTTTTTATGGTTTTACTAGGTTAATTCTGCCCTCTTTTCTACCAGTAAAGATACAGGGGGCTGCAGGAGCTTACAGAGATGTGAATGACCAATTAACTACTGCTGCATGTTCAGCTCTTCAGGAAAAGCTAGGTAGGGCATGGGAAAGTGCAGGGCATGGGAGACCAGAGATGCAGTGTGGAAGATGCTTCACTGGGTATGGTCCTAAACCCTCCCATGCCCCAGTTCCCCCACAAGCATGACCTAGAGCTCAGCATCCCTCTTTGGCAGTGCTCTCAGGCCAGATTTGGTATTTGCAGACTCACCTGGGAGAGGAGATGAAGGGTTCCACATCAGTGCAGAGTAAATTGTTATTAAATGAGAGCTAATGAATGATCACATGAATCCCAAACTGGAGCAATTAGCCACTCTGCTGCTGCCAGAGGGTATTTTCCCTGCTGCCATAGTTGCCTCTAGGTGGCTGATTTTTAAATTACTCTTTCCTCATCACTTCAAGACATTGCCTTGGGAGCCAATCAAGCCCTTTTTTTTCAAGTATGCCTAAGCACTCATTTACATCCAAGAGCAGTGCTCCTGCTGCAGCTCAGGTGGGGCTGACCCCTCAGTCTGGATGCAGTTTATTCCTGTTTAAAAAGCTGATTTACTTGAAGGGAGGATAAATGCTGCGTGGTTACAAAGCACCTTTGCCCTTTGCATACACACACCTGCATGATGAGCTACAGGACCTGTGGCTACAGGACACAGCAGGTTGTAGGTGCATGGGCAACTGTTGGTTTTGTGCAGGAAAATATTCATTTATTGTAGCAAAGCCCACACCAAAGTGGTGACTCACCAACAAGATTTCTAAAGGTACTCTGGCTACATGCAGGAACAGGAGTCAGCATCTCTGGCCAGGTTGTTACTATTATCCCTGGGTGCAGTGAAACTGAGGCAGGACAGGAAAGGGAGTCTCCAAAGTCCCTGGATGACAGCAACAGGGACCCTGGAGTCTTACCGTGAGTTGGGATCACGCGGCTATCAGTAATGACTGCTTCAAAATACTAACAAAATTCAGGCAAGGAGCCTGGCTTGTCAGGAGATTGGCTTAAAAAAGTCACAGGCTTTAAAAATTTCTTGCACAAAACACAGTCACCAGTGCTGGCAGCTCTGGGCCTTTTGCCTGAATATTTGTATTTCATCCTCTTTGGGTCCACTTTGGGTATATAAGAGCTCGGCACATGTCCCAGCTGGCTAGTGAGTGCAGCAGAAGAGATTTAGGCAACTCGCTTTTTCCATTGCAAACCTGGCAAATGGCAGCTGGAGGGTAGAAAATGTTGTTCACTGCCACATCCCTCCCGAAGGCATGTCTCATAAACTTCTTTATGGCTCGTGTAATTATTTCACTTACCCATAATTAATGCCATTTTGCTCCTCACAAGCTGGGTAAGACAGCTTTTACCACCCCCAGCAACGTGCCCGTGGCTCACATCTACGGCTCTGCAGAGCTGCTGCTCTGGCTGGGAAGGGGCGTAAGCAGCTCCCGCCAGCAAACTGAGCACCGCTGGTGGGATCTCAGCTATGAACCAGTGGTAACCATCTCACTTCAGCCCATTTTTCTTGATTGACTGCACCTTTTTAAGCACTTACCTTGTCTCTCATCATCAGCACGAGTGGTGAGACCTTGCAGTGCTCACAGATCTGCTGGTATGGAGGTTTGCTGGAGTGGGGATGAGGGTAGAATTTGGCCGAGCGCTGCTGGAGCTGTTGCCAGCCCTGACATGATTTCCTTAGGTTATAGCTAGTTCAGCTGGGCACATCCAGCTATGTTTGTATTTCATCGCCACAAAAAAAGTGATTTCATTGCCATGGAGATAGCTATGATTTGCATCTTAATTACGCAATGACAGATGCCCTACTGATAAAGGCAATCTTTAGCTATGGATCCCCATTGACTTCAAGTTCCAGCATTCCCATTTATTATTAGGTGCTTCTGAAATCACAATTTTACCAAGTGATTGACAGGGAGTTATGTCTTAATGTGTTTGCTGTGCTGATGTTCTGATGTGAAGTAGTCAAATACTCCAGGCTGAAGCAGAGTGGGACTGGCAGAATCCTGGCTGGTTCTCCATAGCATAAACCCCACTGCCCAAAGTGGGGGGACTTGGAGGGACACAAAGTGAACAGCAAGAGAATGGCCATAGACATGTATATGGTGCTGACAGCGCAATACCAAGCTACCTAAAATGTCTCCAAAGGCTGGAGAGTCGGGCACTCACAGGGCAGGCAATGCCCATGCTGGATTTCCAGCCCTGGCAACTCTTGCCCAGCTGTTGGATACTGAAATCTTTTTTCCATCTCCTCTGTGCTGAAGAGATGTTGCAGAGAGTGTTTTCCTGCTGGCCTGTGCACATGGTAGCAAACAAGGTGCAAGGAATCAGCTGCAAGGAGCAAACGGTGCAAGGAGCTGCTTGGGCCATTGTGCAGGGAGAAGGGGAGCAGCAAGAAGTGAGACAGAGCTAACGCAGGTACAGTGCATATCCCAGGCATTTGGCACAGCCCATGCCATTGCACGACCCCTGCTCCCACTGCAAACTGCTCCCATGCTCAGGGATGTGTCCACAACCCTCTCATCTGTGTCTCAGAGCTTCACTGCCATTAGTGGATCCAACACCACAGCGCTTACCACCTTCAGCACTTCATCATTCTTTTGCTGTGCACAGGGCACTGGGGCAGGGAGAGACACACTGTAACTGCCAGCAGTACCCACTAAACTGGGGTGCCCAAGGAGTAAGGATGGGAAATCCAGTGGACCTGGCAAAACCATGATCCAAACCTGTTCTTGTTCAATGACCACATACTGGTCTCAGAGAGTGCATGGTTCAGGTGCTAAACCAATCAGACCCTTAGAAATTAGGCTTGTTGTTTGGCTTCATCTCCTCCTGGCGTATAGCATCAACTAATCACTTCAGGACAAAAACACCTTCAAAACAGGAGGTAACTTGGCCACAAGGAGGGCAGAAACAGGTGTCTGCCCTTTAGGTAAGGATGAACAACTTCTTTAGAGGTGTAAATGTGAGCACCAGAGCTTCCAGAGCCTGGTGCCTTTTGTGTTTTATCCTATAGTTGATTTTCTGGCCTTAGAGAAAGTGCAAGCTTAAATCAAAGCTCTTTGCACTTCAGTGGGTTTTATTCACATTTCATTCACATTTACAAGGGCTTTTTGCTATGTGAATTTGCTGGCACTTGATGTGGTCTGAGCACAAGTTGCACTCTCTCTTTGGCAAAGGTTCACAACACATCTTCCTCCTCTGTCTGGCCACCCATTTTCCCCAAATTCAGACAAAATCACTTATCTTTGCAACTTCTCACCTGCAGAATTTGCTGAAACCTGGCCAAAGGCTCAGGAAGACTGGTGAAAGTGAGGATAGGCAGACTGATGCCTGTGCATGTTGTCACAAATTATTTATGTGATCTCAGTCCAAATGATTACGCTTCTGCAGGCATATTTTGGAAGTACTGAACACAGTGCTCTGTCCTACAAAAGATGGTGACTCCTACATCAGAGGCATGGATTAGGCCAAGCAGATAATAGACCTGGGAAGAGACGTAGCTGCAGCTGATAACAGAAAACCTCCGTTTACCCACAGCGCTGCTTCACTTCAGTGCTATCTCTGTCTTTACGGCAGAAAGTAGTGAGGATGTTCCTTGTTCTGCAAGTAAAACTGGAGTTAGCAGTCAGGTCACGTGCCTCCCAGGAGGATCATTTAGCCCCCTGTGCTCCTTCGAGCTTTATGACATGCTGAGCATCTCCTGTGCTTGAAGGGCAGTAGACCCGTGCCCGAGTACACCAAAAAGTTAATTGGAAAAAGCAGCCGTGAAAAAGGCCTGACCTTTTCCTGAATTGCAGCCCAATACTGAGTAGCAGAGGTCATCCAATTAACGGCAAAAATGATGCTGGAAGAGAACTTTCTGCCTTGAAGGAGTGATGTTGAAACTTGTTAGTGGGGCCCCATCACAGCATGCTCGGTTTCAAGGCGAGAAGGTCTTCACAATGAGAAAGCAGATGCTCTAGCCTTTGGATGTGGCTGGTCACTGAGATGGCTCCTTGAGCTCCAGCAGCATTGCCAGAGATGGGACATGGTCCCCATAGCCTGCTAAAATGATGTTCCTGATTCCTGAGGCTTTTAACTGTCAGTAATGGTGAACTTAGTTCCAAGGCAAACGGCCAGGTAGGATGAAGTTTTTAGTCCTAGCAATTGCCCATGCTAACAGGAAAGAGAGAAGACTGTCTTTGTATCTCATACTCTTAGCATATCTAAGCCCTAACAGATTCCCTGCTCTCCATGGGCTCCACTCAATTTAAAAAGAAACTCCCCTCTTGACTCTTCTTAAAGAATTTCCAAAGTTGTTCTCCAGGCTCCAGCACACTGAATCAGCGGGTCTCCTTCAGGCTGGTCCAGTGGACTGTGTCACTAAAGCATATGCATTGGGATGTTTCTCATTTTGGTGGTTATCAAAGATGTTCCTCATCTGTTTTCCGGTGAAGGAAAGCAAGCAATCACTGGTCAGTATCATGGGATATCAGCTAACAGTGTAACTGGCTCACACAGACAGGCTTAACTCCTTTGTGCTTCAAAACATTGAGAAATGGTGTCAGTCTTGAACAAGGCGCTGTGTGTATTTTTACAAGGTGTATATTAAAAGCAGGTGAATCAGGATACTGATCTTCCCTCCACATTGACTTTGTCTATATAGCAAAAACATTTATAACTAGCCCGATCCCCAGGCCTGGGATTGTGTGTGTCTGGGTGTGATGAGATATCCTGTACTCAGAACATTCTCCATGCTGTGCTCACCAGACAGCCTTAAAAAGCCATGAGAAGTGCAAGGAAGAACTACGATTCACCTTTTTCACCTTCTACATTCCCATACAAGGGGCAAAGCTGAGGCTAACACAAGAAAATCAGTCAGGGTGGATCTAATTACATTTTCTTTGAATAAGAACAGCCTTTTGCTTAGTCAGAGGTCCAAAAGAAAGCATTCAGGGAATGCATAAAGTCAAAAAAGTGAAGGGATCGGTTAACTTGCCAGTGATTTCCCCACCAGCCGTTACCAGCCACCCCAGCCATACAGAACACAAGAACCCTGGTGTGAGAGCCTCCACGGTTCAGTGGTGCTGACTGATGGCACTTAAGAGGAGCACTAGAAATAGTGGATAGGAAAAAGAAGAGAAGTATTAGATGAACTAGGAGATGGAAACCAATGCTGACAAGTAAACGGATGGCTGGTCAGGGGACCACGGGAAAACCAAGCAGCTGGAATCTCGTATTGCAGCTGGCTTTTAAAGAGCAGAAACGTAATTCAGATAATACTTCTTAGAGTGCTTTCTCCAAAGAGGTCTGCTATTCTCTTGTCAATTTTGTTTATTGTGGTCATAAAGAGAACAATCAATACACGTGGAAATAAAAAGCAAACAGGGATTACCAGAGCAGTATATTAGAGACACGCCAGATTTACTACAGCACCTGTTTAGCAAGCCTGAAACCACTTTAAAAAAAAATCAAATTTTCTCATTTTTTAAATAGGTCATTGATTACAGTTATTTGCTTCGAGAAGACACATAAGCGGGTGCTACTAAGAGATTTACTCCGTTTGGCAAGAATTATACCTGTTTCTCTAACAGAAGGGTATAAGTCGCATGTGATGAGGAGGGAGGTCTGTCTCTCAGTTTAAAGCAGGAGAGATATGTGTAAATAAATGCTGTAATTAAAACTGACATTTTTTGCTTGACTGCTAACAGTGACCACAAGGATGAAAAATGACATTAGCTCCAGCAGGGGCAGAGACACCGCTCACTGCAACAGATTAGGGGAGAGCATAAAGGCAGTAATGAACTGACTTGCAAGCTCTCACCCAGGGCTGCTGGACTGCTCCTGTGATCCACAGTGCCATTTCCAGCATGATGACTGGCACCGGCGCTGATGGAGAGGAGAGGTGCCAGCTGTCATGAGAGCTGTTATTTGCAAATATACTCCATGGCTGAGATGTAGTGAGAAAAACTCTGTACTGCGTGAAGGCACAGTGCCGAGAACTTCAAGGCATAATGAGGGCTGTTGTGACAGTGAGAGCGAGGTGGGTAGAGTCGGTTGCTTTAAAGCGGACAAACAGATGAGTGATTCGAGTACTGATGGGCTGGCATGGACACTCCACCGCCAAATATTCCTGAGGCTGCAGACTTGTTCTGCATCTTCTGTGTTTGTTGTAAACCTGGGGACACGCCAGCTGCAGAAAAGTTGGAGGCTGTGGCCAGGTTACACACCCAGAGGTTTCAGGAGTAACTTTTGGCACTCATCTGGCATCACAAGCTCCCAAGGGCTGCACAAACTTCACCCAGGTCAGGTTCCTGGGGCAGAGGGGCTGATGTGGTGCT
Organism: Phalacrocorax carbo; assembly: GCF_963921805.1. Taxonomy (NCBI): domain Eukaryota; kingdom Metazoa; phylum Chordata; class Aves; order Suliformes; family Phalacrocoracidae; genus Phalacrocorax; species Phalacrocorax carbo. The sequence goes on along the minus strand of NC_087514.1, from coordinate 159,049,372 downwards.
GGAGAGGAGTGCAGTGGATGGGGAGGTCTGGAGATGTGGGAACTTCAAAGAAGGTGACACCGAGACGTGACTGCTCCTTTGGGTACCTGGGACATTCACACAGAGTTCTCTATCCATCAGCCTACGCTCACCTCTGCAGAGGATTCCTGCCGGGGGAGGCAGGGGAGAGGCCTCAGCCAGCCTTGTTAGCCTGCATGTTGTCCAGGTCCATCCCCCGCCATGGTCTCAGTAGCTCCTCTCAGTGTTAGAACAGGGAGCCCGAGACACTGTCCTTGGCAGCCGCCTTGGTGCTCATTTGCAGGGGAATTAAAGAAAAAGGCATAGCGATTTCATAGCACTGTGACATCAATCAGAATTCAGAAGCAGCTTCCCAAAATTACCACATACGGTAACCACACCGCATCCTGCCAGTAATTAGATGTGAATGTTTAAGAAAGTGTGGCTGATTCGGCATCTCTGGCTTTGCACTTTCTTTTCTGCTCTCGTTGCCTCTTGAAGTAGAAATTTAGATAATTTATTCTGGCCAACATGGCAGCGTAAGTGCTTGGGTGTGAGTGTTGCATTTGTGTCTGAAAGGATATTCAGGTGGCCCCAATCCAATACCACCTACTGAACAACCAGGTCAATAATATCTTTTCTCTAAACTTTGCATGAAATTTGTGAGTGCTACCTATCACTTGATATAAAATTGGGTGCTTTTCCTTTCCTCTGAAATGAAACACAGAGTTTAAATTATGCTTGTATATGGTCTGCTCTGTGAATTGCACCCAAGGAGGCACCCTGGTGTGGGCCACCCCACGAGGAGCAAACCAGCATGAATGCAGTCAGCACCAGCCCATGGCTTGTAAAAATCACATTTTATTATCTTTAAAAAATAAGATAGAAGTGCCTTAAAATAAACGCTCAGTGGAAGATTGATCAAAACAACTTTAATTAGAGACATGAGGCTATTTACGTTGGCTTTTGCTTTTCTAATTTAGCTTTAATTTTCATGCTTGAGAGTAACCAAGCAAACCAAAACTCATGTGGCTTAGTGGAAACTTGTGCTGTTAATGAAAGCATCTCTCACCCTGTGCAGCAAAATAGCAAAGGGTATGACTACGAAACAGCAATCCAGGTGCTGATGCTTTTTGAAATGCTGCAGGTTGTTGGCATGATCAGGTGTCCCTTGCTCTGTGAAGCAGTGTCTAATCCTTGCTCCAGCCTGGTGATCTCCTGTCCAGGCATAAACCCTTCCTGGAGATGCTCAGAGCTGGTCCCAGAGTAAAAGAGTCAATGTGTCGCCAGCTCCTGTGTGACCCCCCGAGTCTTCCCATGGCCTCCGCACTCCCTGTCCACTATCTGTGCACCCAGTGGCGAAGGTGGCCTCTGACACCATGCACCCAAACAGGCCTACGCCCTGAAGGGGGGCCTGCACCTCCATCCAGACCTCATGTGTGTTTCAAGTTTGGATTTGACCTATGCCTTAGGGAAACACCATCTGCGCATACCTCCCAAAGTGCCTGTGAGGTACTTCTGGTGGTGCCGGCTGAGAATTGTCTCTATGTTACAGAAGAATGATTTCATCCCTCTAAACCAGGTATCTCCTCCTGCACTAGTAGGTTCCTCTGTCATTTGGAAAAGATGTACAATACAGAAACATGAGAGGTGCAGAAACATGAGAGATTTTCATCATTTTTTCTCAGATGTCTTTTCTTTCAGTGGAGGTTTTCTGACTGAGATAGCACACGTCACATCACAGCACACTCGCCAGAGCACCTGCACCCACCTGTGTAACAAGGTGGGCATCAGAGTCCAGCATGAGATGAAGGGAGCAGAGTCCCCTGACCACCTGGTTGAACCTGCATGCTGCATCCCACCTGTCCTCACCACACAGCTCTGAGACAACTTGGGATGCATGATAAAAGCTCAAACCCCCAGAGGTTTCTTTCTGCCTGCAGAAGAAAAGCAGAGATTAAAAAATGGGTCAGGGACCATTCCCTTAAGTGACCAGTTCTTTTAAGATAAACTGAGTAAGAACAAAACTGCACTGCCTGTTTGGAAAGAAGATAGAGAAGGAAAGAAGCTGGTGCCCTAGTCAGGATCCTGACTAGCTGGTGTTCAAAAGACCTAGACATACAAACAAGGTGGATAATCTAGTCCTGTTGGCTCAACTTTGAGTGTTACAATTTTTAAACTATCTGAGATTTTTTGAAGAATGGCAAAAATGCTAAAAGTGGAACTGGGTAAGGACCAATCTCTCCCATTTCCTTGGGGGATTTCTTGGTTTTTTCCCAGCAGGACCAGCAGCTAAGGTCCCTCACCTTACCTGTGGGGATGGAAGATAATCCTTTTTAGGTATTCTCTTTCTTTTGTTCTCTGTTCACCCCAAAACAGTAAAAGCTGCAGGATGGAGAAGAGGACATGGACAAAACCCACATTGGGTCTGCACTGCTTCTGCACCTCATCTCTGTCCACCACCCTGTGGGACACTGCTTTGCCTGGCTTTAGTCCATTAACAGCTAATCACCCTCAGCTCCTGGGGTCAGGGAGTGCTGAGGACACTGAAGCTGGGTGGGCTCAGGCTCTTGCTATCAAGGTTGGTCCATGGCAGCTACGGTGCTCCAGCAGATCGAGTCAAAACATGCCAAATCCCAGAGACAGGGTGTTCCTCACCTTCCCACGTGTGGCTTTCAGCCCAATGCACTTCCTCTCCACCTCATGGGAAAGGAGAGACCAGATCCCCCTTTGCTGGGGAACGGTGTTTGCCAGGGCAGCGATAGCCTCCGCTTGCAGCTAATGGCTTTTGTGATTGATTATACATTTGTGCTGGCATTTAATCAACTCCAGCAGCTGTTTATTCCTACATACCTTGCACAGTAATAAAAATCCTGCCTTAATCCTTCCCAGCGAATAGAGTCTTGCCACTGCCGTGCTTCTCGGTGTTCCTCTGGGTGCTTGCACTGCTATCGGCACATTCATCTGCTCTGTCTCCAGCCGGGTGGCGGCTGTGAAAGGGCAATGGTAACCAAGAGAGGAGATGTCTCAAAGGTCAAACGGCAAAGCTACGTGTATCGGTGGGGTTTGAACAGCGAGGCAGACGGTTCCCCAGGAGGTGTCTGTGCTCTTGCGAGGCGGAAGGGAAGGAAGGAAAATTCTAATGAATGAAACGTGAGATGTCTGAAAACATGTAGTCGGAGGAAAGGAATATAACTATGCAGAAATGGGAGATGTATTGGAGCTGGGGTAGGTGGACAAAGGTAATGGATTTCAGGGGAGTCCAGGTGCTTTGCAGCTGCTGAAAAGAGAGCCCAAGCCTATCCCTCCGTGGCACACTTCGCCCATCTCTGATACCTGAGCACCTCCATGGGAATACAATAACCTTGCTCTGGAAATAAAACTGCTAGTTTCAGAAATGATAAAAAAAATCACATTCAGACAGCAGCTCCATCCCACCCCAAATGCTGATGCATTTCCTCCCCACCCTCTGGCATGCAAGGTAGGGTTCAGGTGTCCCATGGAAGCACCTAAACGTAAGATACCTCTTCCAAAGCCAGCCTCCCTTATGGTGCGTGGAGAGAGGTGAGCCCCTACCGTACCCCAGGATAGTGTCGGAGTACTCCCAGAAGTTTCCCTTTGGAAGCATCTCCTTTCTGCTGGCTGTACAGGGAAATGAGAGTCACTGACTGAGATTACCACGTCTCAGCCTCCTCCTACAGATCTTCTCAGAAATCCCTGCTTGGCCACAGAAGAACCAACCACTGGTCCACCAGGAGACAGGATCCTGACTGAGCAGAGATAGGGTCACCCCACAAGGGCAGTCCCGCGCGGATGGGGTGGAAATCCAGCATGGCAAGCCACAACTACCCTGCTCTTTTCCCTTTTCTTCTTCAGCTGCTTCTTCTTCTTCTTACCTCCCTCAAATGCTTTTAAGTTTCAGTCTGGCTATGCTGTAAGTGGGGGGAGAAAACCTCCAGCAGGCAAGCAAGGCATTTATTCATTTTCATATTTCTCCCACACACCAAATCTAATGACACTTACAACACAAAATTAATAGCGTGACGAATGCTACCTGTGATTTCAGTTTCAGGCAGAAGCAGTGATAAGAACCAGGTGAGAATAAGTAAATAAAACTTGATTTGATCAAATACCCGCAAGCAATGCGCACACTTTCTGAGCACAGCTCTTGCGACATCTGCACGAAGGACGGCGTCCCTGCCTGCTTGCACTGCGTATCACAGCCGCTGTGTGCACAAGCTAAGCCTCTTACTTCAAGTGATAAATCTTGATTAATAAATCATTGCAGACAATGGTTGGTAAGTACTTAAACATTACAGTATTTATCAGCTGGGCTGCAAAAATGGAATTAGAAAAGAGCTTATACAGTAAGATTAGTGCAAGTACCTCTGCAGCAGGAGGGAGAAAAAGGGCTTCCAGCGCAAGAGCACAGCTACATGGGAGAAGGGTGAAATATGACCCATAGGAAAGGCCCATAAAGCTCTGAAGGAGACCAAAAACCACACTGTCCTCTCAGAAACCTAGAACAGGCATAAATATCACTCCTGAAAGCCTGTAGCACCTGCCTTGAGTAATCACCTGTGTGAAACAGGAGGTATGCTAATGCAGTTACTGTAATTTTGGAAAGAAGGAATCATTTTGAAGGAGATGTTTCATGTCCAAGCAGCAGCCGCTGTGCCTTACCAATGAATGATAGCAGAGGAGGTGAGCAGGGACAGCGAAGACCTGGCCAGGACATGCATCTCTTCGCGCTCTGCTCCACCAGCTGCCCAAGCGGCCGACCCTCTCTGGGAATCTGCAGCAGGGAGGTGACATTCAGACCTCTTGATAAACATTTCCATAGCCATCAGTGGAGATATCTGGCATGCAATTCAAGAGGACACAAGCTTTTGGCTCCAAGGAAGGACTGAGAAGGCAAATAGTCCTTTAGCAAGGTCCAAACCAAAAAACTCAGGTTAGTTTTCCTATTTCCTTTCCTGTAAGAAAGAGGAGGTTTATTGCTTCGATCTCACTAATGCTTTGAGCCTGGAGGGCAAACTGGAAAACCTACATCTACTGTACACAATAAAGATGACTGAGAGAATTTCAGGTTGATATAAAACAGGAAAGGAAGGCAGAAATGCAATGCTACATCAGCATGAACATGGCACAAGTGAGCAGAGAGGGACTAATAAACCGGAGACTGGGAAACAAAACCTTATTAGATATGTAACTTGGAGCCAGAAAAAGTCTTTGACAATGAAGTAAGAAGCACTCACTTTTCCTTATTTCAAGCGTTATCCATGAAAGGCTGCACCTACATTGCCTCTAGTTCTGTTGTGTTTTCAAGTCTATATGCTCATCTATTTTTCATTCCTGCCCCGCTTATTCGATAATCTTCTTGTTTCTAAGGATGAAAAATCCATGTAATCAACTTCTGAATTTTGCTTGCTTTTTACTGAAGATGGAATTTGTCAGAAAGATCAAATAAAGTAGAGAAAATATTTTGGAAACAATTTTTTTAAGACTTCCTTCTGCTCGTGGTCTGATTAACACCTGGCAATCAAACCACCAATGTTTGCAGAGACCTGACTCATGACCTGCCATTAAAAGGAAAATGCAAAAATCACAATAGTTTGTTGCAAACAATTCCAGCTTTTCCAGGGCAGGCGGCCACCTTTCCCTGCCCCTCCATCCCACGCCACGTTCCCAGGCTGAACGACGAGAGGCAAGCCAGCCTGGATGTGGTGGAGATCAGAGCCTGCTTTTGAAGGGTTGTCTGAAGTCACCCCATCTGGCCCCATGGGGACACCTCCCCAGGGACTTGAGCCCCACTGACACTCCTTGTGCAGCTTGGCAACAGGCAGTTGAGCCCAAATACTCTTTCCCACTCCTGCTTCTTCAGCAGTTGCATCCTTTCTTATGGATTCCCCCTCCTGCAGAATAACCGTTATTCATGCTATCTGCACCTGGACACAGTTCTTTAGACACACGCCTGGATGTGGCCCTTCAGCCCAAGCCAGACTTGAGCCAGTGTAACGTGTTTATCCACAACTGGGTGCTGAGCTGCAACGCACCCTCGTGCTTTTCAGCGCTGTGCTGTAACACCCCATTGACCATCCAGGTCCAACAATCCCCCAAATTCTTTGCAAATGTCTCCTACTCACTTCCCTTATCTCTTTAACAGTCTCACAATTATTTAATTTAGCTCCTTGGAGTTTCATTTTCATTTTAATTTCCCCAGGGTTCTCTTACTTTTTTTTTTTACTGCTTCTATTTCAACCTCTGCAATCAGCCCTAATTGAAGTTCTTTCTGGGCCAAGCCATGAGATTTGTAGCTGGTGAACATTGGTCTAAATCATCCCTCTGCTTTTTTAATTCTGCAGTTAAAAACATTGTATTATTTGAAGAGATTGAAGGCAGAAATTCCTGTTACTTGCAGGCTCTGCTTGGAGGGAGAGGCTTCTCAATGGCAGAGGTTAAAGCATGAACAAAAAAGTGTGTTGTGTAGCCAGTGACCACAAGCTTACATGCACATCCCTGTAACTAGCTGCGTTAAGTTTTACAAGATCCCAGCCACTCCCCCCTGGCTATTTTTGCTGTCACAGAGTCTGAAAGAAAAACAGCAAATGGTTATGGCCCAAAACACGTGGTCAGTGACTCAGGCCAGAAGTCTCCTGGGTACCACAGGACAAACTTTAGAAAACTTGGTGGATCTGAGACATTTTGTCTCTGGAAATTATTAAGCCCCAGAGAACCAAGATAATTCTAAGCAAAATATGATCCTTTATCTTTGAAGCATTGTTTCTAATTTAATTTTAATGATGCTTATGAGAAATGTGATGCCTGTGTGTCCGCTTTATAATTTCAGCATGTTCTGTCTCTGAGGCTCTAATGTAATTTTATGGAGGGTCTGTTGATTTCCTGTTGTATCTGTTGCAATGCAACTTCAGACTATTCGGTAGATATTCTGGAAATTACACATTGTATTATAACTTCCATCCTCAGACATGGGTTATGTGGCAAAACATAGTTTATTAGCTCTGTCGTAAAAGGCAACAGCTTCATTTACTGTAGCTGAGGCTGAATTGAGGATTCGAAAGTACTAGAGTCATTTATGGGAATGTATATGTGTTATACCAATGAGATATCCAAAATTATTGTAAAACTTGGAGCTTTTGAGGTGTTCAGGCTTTGTCACATTCATTGTCCCAGCAGCCATATTATCTATATTTAATTTGAGATTGGTGGATTAATTCACCCTTTTTTTCCCCTGTAGATTGCCGGACGGTCTAAGATCTCTTCACTTTTCCCATTTCATTCTGTCTTGTTCTGCAAAGAAATTCCCTTTAGGATCTAGCAGCACATTTTAAGAGATTATTACTCTCTTCTGTTCCAGTAGGGTTTCTCTCCAGACAAGAGAACACTCTGATTTTAGTTCTCCCCTCTCCACCTCTTCAGAACACACCAATAATTTTATTACAACAGTTTTTTCAAGCACTAGGAAAGTTCATTAAAAACATTTGTAGATGTTTTTGGAGGCACTTCCAGCAAGTATTGCATCTCCTAATTTCAGGTGCTGCTCTCAGCCGTGACTGCTGATCCCTCTCCTTACCTCTGCATAGTAGTAAAGCTACAGAAGAACCAAAGCAACATGTAAGAAGTTTGCATTCAAGCTCAGATCTGAGTTTTTTGGCAGACAGATGTCCCCCTTGAAATAAAACGAGAACAGATCTTCTATACCACCTGAAATGGTCACCCCTCACTTATCCCTCCCAGTATTCCTCCATGCAAAACCTTGGTGCCAGCAGACTGGAAAGCAGCTCTGCAGAAAAGGATACAAAGATGTCCTGGTGGACACCAAGTTGAAGAGGAGTCAGCTATATGTCCTTGCAGCAGTGGGCCTCTTGCGTAGTGGGTTGCATTCGCAAGAGTGCAGTCAGCAGGCCCAGGCAGTGATTTTTCCCTTACACTCTGTTACGGCTCTTGGGGCACGCAGGGTCCTGCCAGAAGAGAAGATGAAACCAGGCTCTTCTCAGAGGTGCACAGGAATAGGACAACATGCAGCAGACACAAGCTGGAGTGTGGGAAATCCCGAATAGATGTAAAGAAAAAAAAGATTCCCAATGAAGGTGGAAAGGGGCTGAGGTACCAGGCAGTCTGCACCCTTGGAGGCAAGCAAAGCTTGACTGTGCAAGGCAAGCCACCTGATCCAGGTGTGTCCTGGGACTAGATGACCTCCAGAAGTCCCTTCCAGGTGAAATTTCTCCATGAGCTGGTGATCCCACACCTTCCCTGTCCTCCCTGACCAAACAAACTGGAACAATGGACACACGAGTGACAAAACCAGCAAATCTTAAGCAACTGCTGTGAAGTCAATGGAGTTATGCTAGTATAAAAGAAACCTAACACCTCTTTGTACTGGAAATAAACTGACAAGCAGTTTTATGCCCATCAAACAGCAGAACAAACCCCCACCAACTCCATTTCTCAACGCTGTGTTCACACCAACATTTTAAGCTATTAGCACCGTAATACATAAATAATGTTTTCTTATTTAGCAGCCTTATTAAACCCTGGAGACTGACTTAAGCTCCTAGTTTGTTACATTATTAAGCTTGTCATTCATTATTAGATCAGTCTGAGTTTATTGTAGCTCTGAGCCACAGACTACTAAATGCCAAAATCAGCATTTACGTAGCATTAAGAGAGCACAGTCCAACAGAAAGTTTAAGCTGGCACTTCATCACAAGTTTGTTGAAGTGGAAGAAGCTGGCTAGCAAGAATCACAGTGACAGAGTCTGGTTCTTCATGGCCTTCCACCCACAAGGAAGGTCCACCTCACAGCATCTACCTCCACAGTGATGGATGAGCTTGTGTTTGTTGGCCAGGAGGACTCCAGGTCCTGGAAGACATACGGCCACAGAGCAACTGTGCTGTCCGAAGGGGAGCTGGAGCATTTTCTGTTCTCTTGGGAGAAGCAGTTTCAGTCTGGTTTTTTTTAGGGAGTTCCCTGCCTGGCTTTTGTTTAATGCTGTTTTGGACCCCAACCTTGCAATATGAAGCAAATTATGGCAACCAAGACAAATTACATTTTTAAGGTGAAGCTTAAGCAGTCTTTCGGTCTCATCAGGGTGGTGGTATCTTCTGAAGAACAGACAGGAGGTGTCCATACCAACAGACAGCATTTATTTTGTGCTTTGCAGGGTCTGGCATGCAGAGACTGTGGGTGCAGAGTACCCATTTGCCAGGGCCCTCCATCCAACTGCGAGCGGGCTGCAGGGCTGCAGGGCTGTGCATCTCTGGGGCTCATAGCCATTGATCCAGCCCCTGCCTGGAAATGAGAGTGGCTCTAACCCTGTGCATCTGTGGGGGTGCGGCTTACCTGCTGGCAACACTCAGGTGTGCAAAGTCCGTGCACCTCTTTTTTTCCAATAGGAGTGAATAAATGGTCTCTTGGGGTAAATTCAGGTCAACCATGGTGCTTCAGGAGGCAAGACTTGGCATATGCTGAGAAGGAGAGAGAAATACAGAACTGCCGTTGTTGGAGGTGCTTAGAAGAAGAGGTCTTACACAGCCTCTCTACTGATAAACTTTACCCAATTTTTAACAGATTACTTGGTTTGCAGGCAAAGAAACGTTCAGTAATTTAATTTTTATTATATAACTTCAAGCTTCTATAAAAAGAAAAGCAATTTCTGACCATCTCTTGAAATACTGCCTTTCCAGGGTGCACCTTCTTATATTTTTATTCAGATCTTACTAGTTTCTCCCCCCACCCAAATTCTCTGATGCTTTCTCAAAAGGGCCCAGTAAAAACTGAAATCCCCACTTTTAAAAAAGTAGAGATTTACGTAAATCAGTATTTTTTTTCTACACAATACACCTTTGATCTGTCATCCACATTTTATTTCTTTGCTGTGACAAGGTTCTCCTATTTGATCTTAATAGGGGATATTCTTCCATTCTTTTCCTAAACTGTTTTTCTTTACAGTTTATCAGGATCAAAGAGCAAACACTATAGCTTCTGATCAAACACAGAGTGATGTTGTGGCTCTCACCTTCCCCTTTAATTACCTGGCTGTTAAGAGAAAATATGTAATGTGTTCCTGGCAGAGTTATCAGCTGCTTTACCCTCCTGTTCAGTCCTTCTGGACATGTTATCATCCTTCTCTTTAATTCCTCTAATGAACTGAGAAAGAGAAAATGTATGTGAATAAACCAATGTGCAAGGGCAGGTTTCACATACTGTTTAGGAAGTCAAGGAAGCTCAGAAGTCTGGTAAGCATACATGGCAGTGAATCAGCATCTGAAAGAGCACATGAGCATCAAAAATACCTTTTGCTCCTCCAACTCAGTGGCTCATCCACAGTCACATCAGCTTTTCCTGGCAGAAGGTCCCATCAGCATCATGTTTGCTGCTGATGGCATCTAAAGGTCCAGTCCCTGTTTATGAGCACTGCTTCGTCCCTATCTCAGGGGATGGGGCCTGGGCTTTCGTTCACCCTACCTCTCCCTAATGTAGTACTGACAGTGATGGCATATTGGGTGGCCACATGCATTTTACTGTCATTTTATCGACAGGTGGCATTGTAGGCTCTAGCATTTGTATTGAGAAACTATCTTATCACCCCTCATGCTCAGCACCGTCAGGTTAGCACCAAATCAACTCCCCAGGATCTTATTTGGTGTCTTCTCTATCTTTATTCCCAGGTTGGTCTGAAGATCAACAAGGCTGTACCAGAAGAAGGAGTGACCCAGACCCACTTTTCATCTCACTAGGTACCAGGAGATTTGGACAGAGAAGAAATCAATGACATAAAGTTGAGATACTTTTGAGAAGAGTGACTTTAATTATAGAATCAAAATGGCCTGTGCGGAGCTTCTCAAAACCAAAGCTGTGTATGAAGAAACACCCTGTGTTTCAACAAGACAGTTGCTAAAAGGGTTTCTCAGGATTAAAACCACATCTCAAGGACACTAGACATTTTGCTAACACCCAAATGACCTATGTTCAAACCCGTTGTGTGTCTCAACATGTACGACAGCAATGTTGCCGTAGCTAACAGCTTTGGAGGTTGCTGCTTTATTCCATAGTTGAAGTACAGTCCATGTACCTGAGAGGTTTTTTGGTTTCACCATCTTTTTCACTTGGTCTAAACTTAATGTGCCTTGTCATGAAGGGATCTGAAAGTCTTTTGTTTCACTCTGACAGAGAACAGTTCAACCCTGTTGTGAAAAGTCATACTGCTTTTCCAGCTTTCTCTGTCAAAAGCAGGAGTCCTTAAAAACACCCATGAGCAGTTTATTGGCATAACTGCAGCTAAGGCAGCTTGCTTGGTAATGAAGTCACCATCCTCTGTGCAACCCTCCGACATAACACACTTTTTTAATATTTCATCCCATGGGGGAACTGTCTCAACAAGTAATTCTGGGTGTTGAACAACCCTTTGTGCATCTTCTCTTCAGTAGAAAGGAACCACAGAAAAAATGTGATAGAACACCAGGCAAAGAAGAGTGTTCAACAAATATGAGCCCCTTAAACACATCCTGAGTGCTGTCCTTACTTGGAGTAACTTTGATTTTGTTAATGAGGACATTAAATCTGAATGATTATGAATTTTTACTGACAGTGCCTTTAGCAACTCCTGCCACTAGAGCTGATTTTAAAATTTAGCATCTGAGGTCTGTTTACAGCTATGCTTACAGTTTGAGCATTCAAAATCTCAGTACATAAAAGCTACGAAAAATACAGAATTGTTAACTTTCAAATGCCCTCTCATTTGGCAGTCTGACTGCAAGAAAGACACTAAGGAAAAACCAGTGTTATTGCCATAGCAAATCAGTTGTGTGGCTGGGGAACAGCAGGTCCAGCCCACAAAAACTTTATTTTCTGCATTTTCCATACACGAAGATCTCTCTTAATTTTACAGCATTCTCTGTGTTCCTGGCTTGAAGCTGCTTAGATGCAAGATCATATCCACTTCAACTCTCATTTCAGGGTGGGCATCCAATTATTTTTACCAGCTTTACTGATATTTTTCTACTAGGGAACTCTTTAGGCAAAAACATTAAAAATTAAAAGATATATATAGAAAAGAAAAAGGCTGAAAATGTGTCTCAGATAATTAAACAACGTTATTCATTTATTTTCCCAACTGGCTCTCCAGATTGTTCTGATGCATTGCTCAGGGCATCTTCCCCTTGCCTGTTCCTCTCAAGAGCACAGCTTTCATAAACTTCCGAATTTTAATCACGTCCTGCAACAAAGCTCCGAATAGAAAATTAGAAGTGCTACAAGAGACAATGTCACTGAAAAGTGACAGGCTTGAAGGGCCTTGCTGTGAAATTCAGGATACATTACAGCTGATGTCACCAAGCCCATGGAGTCCTTGCACGTCCAGCTTATGGCTACCAATGAAACTGGCCTGCAACACATGGGCCAAAACCTTCATATGAATCCTTACGGACTTCACAGAAGTAAATATACGCTGAGCTACTTCATAACCCAGTGCGAGAGACTGGGCATTCTGAGCCTCCCAGGCTGCCCCATGTCACCTCCACAGGGCCACTGCATAAAGTGGGCTCCTACCTCAAGTGACTTCAGAGCAGCTGCTTTAGCACCTTCAGTTTCTCCAGCATTGAACATCAGAGGCGGATGCTCCCAGAGAGCATGTATGGTGGCAGTATGGATATGTCCCCATGTTTTCTTGAAGGGTCATACAGCTCTATGTCTGTCATGGTTATCTCTGCTTTTCTCCTGGCCCTGCATGATGAAGCAATGTGCATATGAAATATTAGCACAGTTGTAAACAAGAACACGCTGAGAGAAGGCTCCATATTGCAGGTTACCCCGTGAGCCAGGCACTGGGTATTATGCACACTGATGTGTGGTGGAAAGATGTCAAGAACTATTTTTGTGAGGAGATCTTGGCTGCGCTGGCTGAAGGGCCGGGGTGGAGGCAAAGGATGGAAGTGTGAGGCTGGAGCTGGGTTTTTCATTGCTGTTGGTAGGTCCATCACTAGAGGGAGACCAAGATCTACCCTATGGTGGGCATTCATCTCACCTCTGACTGGAATATAGGAAAGATAAGCTTTGACTTAGCATTTTCCTGCTTATTTTCCCAAAAATATTTGGGGTCCAGCACAGGGAGATAGTTTGGCATGATTACTACCATCATGAAGCACAGTCTGTGTGGATGGTGCATCATACCCTCTGGATTTCCGCACAGTTGAATGCCATGGACTTGATTCAAACTTACTAAGCACTATCATTTGCCTGGTTTTAATATATGACTTAGAGAGGATGATTTGATCTGGTCTTGGGGGAGAAATGTCTACATCTGAAGTGCATCCATGAGGCTTCTAATACCAGCAGGGGCTTTGCCACTGGGAAAACTGTGTTGTTGCTACACTTTTGTGCTTTAAACAAAGTGGAATCCAAAATTTTATACATTAGGCTTGGAATTTTCCTCTGTTTTTCATGATGGTCAAGATGAAATTTGCTCTGAATTTTAACCTTGCTTTTGTCCCGATATGTGCCCTGGGGTGAGCCCTGGGGGATGCTGGAGAGGGCCTGTGCCAGGGCTCTTGCCTCATCATAACCCCAACCATCACACCGCAAGAAGTGGCCATGCAACAACTAAAGTCCATTTTAACGATAGCAAGCTAACCATACCTGTACAACAGGTAACGCAAGCTCTTTGCGTCATGAGCCAATCAGACAGGATCTCAGATAAAATCTCATGCCAGCTGATCGGTTCCGTTTCCTAAGTGAGGTGCTATTTTCATAATAGAACAGGTAGATACACTGCCTGGTTTGAAACCTATATGTCTACTCTAACTTCCAAGATATTCTGGTGGTTGAAGTTTCTTACCAAAGTTTCTTACCAAAGTTTTCAAGCTTGTTTATCTAATTCCTGGCACACTTTTATATTCTGGCTCCTTCCTGGAGCACATGCATGAATGGATATTTGTTTGCAGCTTGTGTTTGCTGGGTGCTCATGGCCTCTCCACCATGTCACTCCTTCGGGAGCAGCTGCTGCAGAAATATTTGCATTGCAACTCGATTAGGCTCATAAAATGCTGTTAGTGTAAACACAAACAGATTTACAAAATGGCATGTGTCCGACAGCTACTGGGGGCTGTCGATGGAGACAGTGACAGCCACCATTCGTCATTTGCTAAAAGGGCATAGCTCACATCTCAGTCCAGCCCCCATTCTTATGCAGCCAGTGGGATGTCCGTCCTGCTGGGATGCAGCCAAGGCTGCAAGGGACAGCGACTGCTGGAGAGACGCCACCAAGCTTTGCTCCTCCTGATGTAGACAGGGGAAGCAGCGGAGGATGGAATGGGGCTGGGGACAGGAAAGCACTGCCTTGGCCCTGTCTCTACTACAGCATGCCAGTCACTGGTGGAGAAAGTTATTGATTTATTAGCTTTTGCATCAAATTTCGGTGCTGCAGCTGGTCCCTGCTCCTGTGTTCCCTAAGGTCCATCCTCCCATGCAGTTGGGTCCCTGGCAGAGAGCTGCTGAATGTTTGTGTCCCTCACTTTTTCACACTTTGGCTGTTTTGTCATATTTTTTCATGGTGCTGCTGATGCTGTGATACGTTATCTGTCAGAGGAGATTGTCGTAGTTTAATGCCAGGCAACTCAGCCCCACACAGCTGCTCACTCACTCCCCCCGCCCTGGTGGGATGGGGAGAGAATCGGAAGAATAAGAGTGAGAAAACTCATGGGTTGAGAGAAGAACTCTTTAATACATACAGCAAAAGTCATGCACACAAGCAAAGCAAAACAAGGAATCATTCACTCCTTCCCATCAGCAGACATGCGCTCAGCCATCCCCAGGAAAGCAGGGCTCCATCTTGCATAACAGTGACTTGGGAAGACAAACTCCATCACTCCAAATATCCCCCCCTTCCTTCTTCTTCCCCCAGCTTTATAGGCTGATCATGACATCACATGGTGTAGGACATCCCTTGGGTCAGTTGGGGTCAGCTGTCCCAGCCATGTCCCCTCCCAGGGGACATGGAACCGCAGGGTTTTCTTTGGTCTCAGTTTGAGACTCATCCGCTGAACCAGGGAGGGGTTCTTGCTATGAAAAGCTCCTAAGCCAAAACACTGGACCTTGTATCAGAGAGCTATGAAAGAACATGCCTGAAAGCTAGAGATATTTTTTGACAAACAGAAAGACTTATGAAAGACTTCAGGGAAGAAAAAAACACCATGTGGAACAAGTCACAGTGAGACGGGAGCCAGTTCACCCATCAACTCAGCCGCTGTAGCCCACAGCACGGCAGTTCCCCACCAAAGTTTGCTTCTTGTCTCCATCTGCTGTCAGATCAGGTAACTCACATCACGGGCTGGGTTTTCTGGATGTTTAAAGATGCCCAAGAAGCATCACGCAACATGTTTCAGAGGGACACTTCCTAGTTCAGTGTTATTCTACATCAAGCTGCTGGCATGTACAGACAAAACTTTCCTTGGAAATGTAACGTAATGCTTCAAATAAATGACAGTATATTTTATTATTACTTAAAATAAGTGAGAGTCAGGGGGCTGGTCACAGATTTTGCTTAGCAATAATTCCCATAGAAGTCCAACTCTGAAAGACTTCAGCTGGGAATAGTCCTTTCAGTTTAAGCTGGCATGTCATTACTGCAGCAAAATTGCAGGAGCTGCTGATGGAGCAGTTCTGCACTGCTGTCAACAGAAACAAGAGCCCTGAATGTACCACTCACTGCCTTGTTTGTAACAATCAAACTTATATATCAAAGCTACCTAAATACTGCAGTGGTCTGCCACAAGAATGGTCCAAAAGGATAAATTTTCTTGTCTGCCTTGAAATAAAAATATACTTCACCAGCATTACTTACTGTAATTTTAAATCTATGAGGACACTACTGCTTTGTCTAGTAGACAGGTGAGGACAAAGAACGATGGCCAGAACTGGCACAGCAGCAATGCTGTTTGCTTGCCTCCCGTGTGTGCTTGAAAGGAAGCTGTTGACTGCAGTCAATTGCCCTTGAATGTCATCCTAGAGAAATGAAGTCCTTTAACAAGGTTGTTATGAGAAAGCCATTTGGCAAGGTCTTCTCAGGAATATTTGCTCATGTTTGGGTCCACTTCCAGTTCATTCTTAACCTCGTCAACCACAAGTGCCATCTTTGCCCTGCTTTCACACCAAGGGGTTCTCAGCAAAAGCACCCTCATTGCTATTGGAGGCATTACTAGCACTCACCCCATCTCCCTTTTGGCCATGCTAAGCACGAACCCTCAAGGAATCCCTCTCTGGTGTGATTATCTCTGTCTGTGGGCATCATGGAGGGTTTAGGCCAGGGTAGGACTCAGACTGCAGACTGCGACATTGAAGTTTATGTGTTAGTACTGCCTTGAGTGAGTACAGTTTATGTGTCAGTACTGCCTTTGACTCCTTAATCACTCTCCTTGACTCTGGAGAGCTTTTCAATCCACCCTCAAGCTAATAAACACCTATATTTGGTCTGCTGACTTATTCCATGGAAGGAAATAAGACACCTGGCTCTCTATCCATGAGACAACTAACTCTCATGAAAACACCTACATGGTGACACCTCAACGTAGGTGTGTTATTTGGGAAGTTGAGTCCCTCCCTTGAGGGAGAACCAGGGATCTACAGGATTGCAACTGTTGGACTTCCCATCAATGAAGGAAGCAATGTAAGGGTGAGTTCCCAACATCCCACAGGAGATCTGACCTCAGAACCATGCAGAGGTCACAGTCACAATGGATAGCAGACAAGGAGATTGAGCATTGAAATTTTCAGAACAGATGTCTACGGAGTTTGGCCTTGAGGATGGCATAAAGACCAAGCCAAAATTCAGCTGGGGTGTAAAAAAAGACAGGACTTTGCTATACATGACAACCAGTGTCACATGCTGTAAGAAAATTCCATGTTTCTGGATCTATGGTTGCAGATTCTCGCCTAGCTGCAGTCTCATGTATACCATCAAGTTATAACCTCAGATCAGAGCCGGCAGAGTTTGAAGGCAAAGTATAATGACCAGACAGGTTGGCGAGGGGGAAGGCTGATCCAACCAGGCACTGCACGGAGGTCAGCAGCTCATCATCAGAAGCAACCCCATGGCAAACAGGTCATGACAAACCCGAGCTTGCCAAAGAAGTTGGTACTTGGGAAGGAGTCGGGGTGGAGCAGGTAGATGATGCCTGTGGGAAGGAATGTGAGGAGCTGCAGCTTTGCTTCAAAGAAGCACAGGAATTGAAAGGCAACAGGGAAATGGAGGTGGATGTAGAGGAACCTGATGTTTTGTCCTGCCTTTTTGGGGAAGGTTGCAGTGTTGGAAGTGGGAGACGTGGCCATTGCTGGAGCACGGTGGCACGGGATGGGGAAGAAGAAGTGAGCACAGTGTTTTCCCAGGCAACTCTGGACTATGGACAATTCAAGCTTCATCCCAGCAGAGTGAGTTACAGGCTCTCCTGGGGAGACACTGCGCTTCTGTACAACAGCTGTGAATATTGCATGTCAAGCCGTCATCACCTTGCCTTCACCCATGGTGTTTGGAGCAAGTCACGTGCCAGGTCAGAGCATTGTTACTTAGCAACTTCAGCCAGCTTTGCAAACGAAGTGGCATGGAGCACTCTTCTGCAAAAGGAGAACAGTATTTGTAAGCAGACTTTGGCTCCCTGCGTTTACCTAGGCATTTGCTAAAACTGTTTCTCTTTATTTTCCCATATGCATGTCAGTTTTTCTTAGTCTGAGACCACAAGCTGTTGGCATATTCCTGTAACTCTGTGTATTTAGCAGCAAGAACTATGAAGTCCATGTGTTTGACAGAGGCTTCCCAGTACGCTGATAATGATAAGAGTAAAAATCAGTAAGATCAGTAATTAATCTCTGTGTATTTTATATGTGAACACACAACTATCTGTAAAACAATAATTATGGGCTCAAAAGAACAAAAACCATGAAATTAATGTCTTGTTGGTATCTGTTGATTATTTTAATTTAATATCTAGTTGATAAAACCAGGCTGGCCCCAGAGTCATGGTTTCAAAAAAGAGGGATTATCCTAAATTATGTTTTTAACTCTACTGATATTTATGTCACCATTTTGAACTGAAAAATTAACGTTCAATGTACAAAGGTTACTCATACAGACTCCACTTTCACCCCTCAGTCCAGGGCAAGGAACTGTTCTCTGCTTCTTATTTTAGGAGATGAGAGCCTGTGCATCAAGAGGAGTTATGAGGGTAGTGCTATGGGACTCTGAGCCCTCTTGCAGCCTTGAGTCTGAACGTGGGAAGGCATCAATTCACCACCAGTGAGCAAACAGCCTGTTGATTTGTCTGCATGAGACAGGAAGAGCTACAGCCCAAAATCATGAGGTTTGGCAAAACTGATCCATTATGAAGGCATTCTAGCAATACTGGAGTGCACATTGCATCAAGCCAGTGATCTTCGTTTCAGCAACCTAAAGGGCATCAGAACCACTACATGCACTTAAGCCACTTAAAACTGTACGTATAGAGGACAGTCCCTTTCCTTCACCTCCAGCACCTGATGCAAGGCCCACTGGACTCAACTCAAGGTCTGCAGCCCTGAGCATCACCCTGAGTGTGTTTGGCCTTCAAGAACTAAGCATATTGTCCCTTCCCAAAAAACACAACAGGATACAGTGAGGCAACATCCCACATAATGCACATGCTTGGAGCACTTTGTCAGAGCACTGGGATAGGAACTAAATTAGGCAGCTCCATATTCTGCTCCGCTGATGAAGCAGCAGGATGTTGCACAACTGCTACTTCCTTTTCCCAGCCATGTTTCAAAAGAAATTGGTTACTGCTGATTTTGTGCAGATCTCCATCCTGCTATAGTTAGATGTTCCCTGAGGTTAGGGGCATTTGGGGAGCACTGTGCAAGGGAGCTCCTTGTGAAGGAACTTGTCTCAATCCCAACACTGGGATTTCAGAAGACACCAGGCAAGAGGGGAGGCAGAGGTCTGTATGACTGGAACATGGAGCAAGAACAACCCTTCCCATGCAAGAACTGTGACTGGTTGAATGAAACAAGTAGACAGCAGGTTACAAGAAGGTTATTATTTATGCAGCAAGTCATTAAGCTGTGGTTGGCCACAGGTTGTGGTAGGTACCAGAATTTTCCAAGGGCAGGAAGACACGAGCATGGCAGAAGACAACTGTATGGGTCATTTGACACAAAGGCACTCCTCATGGCTTAGGAAGGTCCTGAATCACAGATCACTGCAAAGTGGGGAGTGTTTTGGGGAAGTATCATGGGAAGTATCTCTGCGGAAGGTGGAATACAGGCCTAGGTGATGCTTTGTCTGACACAGTCATTCTTCTATTCTCACCCTCGGACAGTCATATTTTAAGTAAAATAGTAAAGAACATTACAATTTCCTGAAGTGCTATTTACCTGCTGAGCAGGGCAGTCAGAATCACAATTTTGAGTTCAGGCACCTACATTCTTTCTGTGTCTCACCTGAAACACACTGCCTACTGATTCACTGAGAACCTCACTAATTCTTTTACGTATTTGGGAACCCGTCTTTTCCAGGATCCAGTCCCTTCTTTTGTCACCATGGTATACACTCTTTAATCTTAAAATTATAAGTTTACTTTTACTGCCTTCTAGTATCTTTTTAATTAAGTTCAAGCTATTGAGTGATTAAGGTCATGCTGTATAAATTATATGTCTGCCCTGTCATCATGCCAACAATCACAGTGTGATCTGGATATTTTTCACCAATCACCTATATTTTCCACTCAGTTCATGATAGCTTTATGATCCTATGAAAAATATACAGATACATCTTGGGCAGAGGTGTAATGCCAAATGAAAAAATTGGCTGATAATTCCTAACTAAAAATATTAACTCACTTTTTGAGATTAGCCAGATAGTTTTTAACCTATTTAATGTGCTGTACCATTTTTAATGCAAAGTTTTAACAAAGTTAAAGAATAACATGTGATGATAACACTTAAAAAGCATAACTACAGAGCATTCAATCTACCTCTATCAGCTAAACTCATTAGCTCACCAAAGAACACTATCAAAGGAATTTAAGAAAGAACTCTTCTCTATGAAAACACCTTGATTGTTGCCAGTATTTTTCAGCTCATAAAATCAAATGATCATCTAATTTTCAGGGAGACATGAAGGGTGGCTGCTGCAGGAGAAATCAGGGGGGAACACAACAGCAGCAGCCCTTCTAATAGCGTACAGAGGTGTCATGATTTCTTGGCAAGCTGTGTCTATTTATACAAAACTGACAAGAATTTATAACTTGCAATGACTAAATAGCTCAACATTATATTTCTTAAACAATGTGGAAAACGATTCCCAAAAGGATTGAAAAATATGAGACCAGAGAGTTAATTTTTACATGTATATGTATACCATTGGTGAGATTAAGTAAGGAAACTAAAATACTGAATGCAGTTCTAACTGGCAACATTTCTGAATGTTTAATGATGGGAGGGTTTTTAGTAAGAAACTACAGAAACATGTGAGAAGTGGAAAAGATGCCTAACTAGTACGAGAACCGAGAACCTGCATCTGTTTGACTTCATCAAAAAGATCAAAAACAGGTTTGATCACAGAGCATAAAGACCTTTAAAGGAAGGAAATCCTTAGAAGAAAGGGGACATGAAATGAGCACCAGTGGCTGGAATTTAAAGCCAGACAATTACCAATCAACTACAGAAGACAACTTTTTCATGGGAAAGGTGATCAGCAACCAAGGCAAACTGATTAAGGAAGGGTTCATACCTTGGTAGTTTTCTGAGGAGTGAGAAGCGATGCCACCATTGCTGCAGTCAGTGTGATAACCAGCAAGTGGATTACAGCCCAGAAATTTGTTCCTTCTACCCTTTAACTGTTCTGAATCTAAGGCCTATCTGTGCCTCCTCTCTGGAAAGGAATGGAGGGACGACGTCTTGACTTCCTAGCCATAGCTGAACCTTCTAAAGCAAACCTGTCTCTTCTGACACTCTTTCATAACGGAGCTGGAGTTTGCAGCCATTGACCACAGAGTGATGCCAACACTGGGTTGCTGCCAGCAATGCTGCAGAAGCCGTGCAAGGGGGCTCAGAAGCAAATGAGGCTCTGGGAGGTGCTTACCAGGAATCCAGGCGGGACCCTTTATGCAGCCTGCATTAAGATTCAGCCAAAGTTTCTCCACAGAGAAAAACAAAGCACTTCAGACTCAACAAACCAGTGCTGCATTTTGCAACATTATTTTGGATCTTGCCAAGCAGCCCAAGTGACAGGTCACTGGACCTATGCACAACATGGGCAATGAGTGATGTACCTTCAAGCAAGAGGCATGGCTGATGGTTTTTATTAGTTCCACTGAGCCGTAATCCCCCACCACACTCTTCTCCTCATACCTAGGAACTCACATCTCATCCTGCCTTTTTTTCCATAACAAATCCTATTATTATTTGGTGTACAACGCAAAACTGTATCTTGCTTTTGGAGATGCCTACACTATATCTTTGCAACTGTCAAATCCACTGTCTGCAAAGCAGGTGTTATTTTTACCACACGGACTCAAGGAAACAGCTTACCCTAGCTATGGTTTTCAAGAACACAGCCATAATATTTCAAATATGTGTACTATCATCATGACAAGTCTGTCAGTCAGTCTGTCTTGGGAGCAGCTTTATTTTTCTTGCATTAGCTGTACTGTGATCAGACCTAAGAGCCTCAATGTGGCAGACGCTGCATAAAAAAAAAAAGCAGTGAAAACTCAGTTCCTGCCAAGGTTCCCTGCATTCATTGCAGATCCTTTGGAAAGGCTGCTGGAGAAGAGGAGCTCTCACAAAAAGTGTGCTGTGGTGGTTAGAGAGACTTCATCGCTGTGGAACCTGCTGCCTAAGATCTTCTTCAACGGGTGAGTGAAGGAAAGACTTCTTGCATGGATGGGGTGGGATGTGCATGCAGGGGCGGGAAATGTGTGGTGATAAAACATCAGCCTCCCTGGTGAAGTCATCTGTGTCCATGCAAAGAAAATACAAGCTGCTCCTGAATGAAAGCACTAATATTTACACCTATTTGTTAATGTGACAATTCAAAGCCTGACATGGGGGACAGCAAGACCCATTTCCCATTGGAGTGTGATGTGAAAGTCTGCAGCAGCCAGGGCTTTCCTCCCCTCTGCAATGCAATGATGGAAAACATCCAGCCTGCAAAGTGGTGGAAAACTAGCAAGAAAGTCTTTAGCTCCCAGCCTGCCCCCATTAATCAGGAGTCCATATCATACAGTAAGAGGGAAAACCTTGCAGAGACTAACAGATCTTTTCCATGCAGGCACCTTTAATTAAAGATGCTTCTTGAAAGTCTCTAAAAAATAGGTTAGGACTTGTTTCAAATTCTGGAAGACTGGTACAGACTCTGGTCAGAATTGAAATGCACAGTAAGCCTCTTGCTGTTCCTACCTCTCCAGCATTTATATCTGGAATTAGTAATCCTTGCCATTCTTTGCCTGGTACCACCCCAGTATAACTCCAGTAGAGCCATTCATCATTTACAGCACTGTAACCAGCCAGGCAAGGATGAAAAAGTGGTATAGCCTTAGTTCATAACATGAATATATTCATATAGACATGAGAAAAAGCTACACTCGTGCTACATGGTCTCTATGCGGGACTGGGACGATGTTGAGAGTGCACTCAACTCTGGCTGTATGGAGAAGGACACCGTTCTTGACTGATGACACAGCCCTGACACCACACAGATTAGTGCAAAGCAGAACTCAATTACGGACCACAGCAGCCCTTGTCATTCTCAAGAGTATGAACTGTAACTCTGCCCAAAACCCCGCGCACACAGCGACC
Source organism: Phalacrocorax carbo (assembly GCF_963921805.1). NCBI lineage: Eukaryota > Metazoa > Chordata > Aves > Suliformes > Phalacrocoracidae > Phalacrocorax > Phalacrocorax carbo. The sequence goes on along the minus strand of NC_087514.1, from coordinate 159,026,532 downwards.
TGGCTATATGGCAAGCTAACTGTCCTTGGCAATACCAAGCAATCACTTCAGCTTGCAATGGAGGCTGTCAGGTGTGTCGGACAACCCCCTCTGGGATGCCCGAAGGAACAGGAGTGGTGTTGCCCCTACGGCAAACCACTTTCTTATCCCCTTAAACGCTCCTGCAGAGGCACCGGCTCAACAGACACAGCAGCTGTTCCAGAGAGCCATTGCAGGCGGCTGAAGGGATGCATAACAGCAAACGCTGCACCTGTGAGCTGAGCTGAGATGTCTTCAGGGGAAATAAAGCATCTCTGCTCCTTGCATGTAGAGCACATGTTACGTTACATCGCGAGCAGACGGTCAGTCATGAATGATGACATTCACTGGTACAGACCTGTGTGGCTGATAAAAATGGCATCATCAAAGCCTGGTCATCAAAAAGCAGAATGATGACCCAGCTCGCCTTTCCATTTCTGAGACACACTACCAAGCCAAAGGCATGGGGGCCAAACGCCAAGCCACACAATTTGGCTCCTACCAGGATTCATTTCTCTGACTTGAAGTATGTGAGCACAAAATCCAGATGCAAATGCTTCCATCACCTCAGACTAATATTTTTATCTATGCAGAAGCAAAATGCAGTTAGTGCAGGGATCCCTGATCTCCTGTCAGGGTCACACATTCCTTAAAGCTTGTGGTAGAGAATCTCTCATAGTCCTCATGGTCACACTCATGCAACCAGAGCCCAGGTGGGCTCCAGCCCCAGGCAGCAGCTCCAAGCTGGTGGCCTTTGCTGCCCAAGTGATAGCTGGTGTGAATTTGGCTGTAGCTGGGCTGATGGCAGCTCCCTGTGCTGGGGGCTGTACCTCTGCGCTCCCCCCCAGCAGCAGGTGCTGCCTTTGCCTTTGCTGGCCAGCGCTACCTGGGATGATCTCCAGGTCTCCACGTGCTGGGGGTGGGGGTGGGGGTGTCTCTGCCAGTGGCTCAGTTATTCTGGGGGACTGGGGTTATTCCCTTCACACTGCAGACCTATGCGTGTGGAGAAGACAACAGTGGTTTTAGGACACACGTGGGTCTCATTGTACATCAGCAGAGCTTCAGAGATACACATCAGTATAAAAACTGTATTTATAATCTTTTTCTTTCCTTAGCACTAACAGTCTTTATTCAGACTAATCCATGAGAGGGAATACATGATGAGCGGTTGACCCAGGAAGTCTCTTCCAGCATGTCCCATGCTTTTATGGCAGCTGTGCAGTTGGGGCAGGGCTTAACCTACCTGCCCACAAGGAGAGAGGGCTGTTTACCTCCCCAACACTTCTTGGCTAGCATCTCCAATTAAACTCCTCCCTTCCTTTTAATGTTGTTGCACCCCCTTCCAGATTAAAAAAATGTAATCGGTCACGGCAGTAGGTGGTTATTACCATCTCATTAGTCCACCAAATCTACAGATTGCCTTCTCCTACTTCTTGCCGAGGTCTCTCTGGCTGGCGGCAGCATTACACTAATGGGTGTTTTGACACCAAGCAGGGCTGGCCACAAGGAGTAAATAAAGACAAAATACGAAATACAACCGTAGACTGTAAAGACACATACAATTCTGGACTAAGACCATCAAGCAGAATACAACAACATGATATCAGAAGAAATGAAGAGCTAAGGCACCCTTGCAAATGAGCAATGGTGAGGACAGAGGGAGGAGGTTGCTAAGAGTAATCACATGTCTTTATTCTTTCCGTGGAGATCCAGTTTGTCATGTAATAATACAAGCAGTCAATAGCTTTATCTACCTTTTGCAGCTGGCAGGCAGAGTATGTGTAGCAACATTACCCCCTACAGTTCAACACTAGGTTCCCACTTTCTTTAAGCTTTTGGTACGGCTCTGGGTTTTGCTTATCTTAAGCCACTGAGGAAATATCTTATTTTAGTTTTAATCTATTAAACCTGTGCACGTGTGGAAAACACTTGGAGGAGGCAAAAGGAACAGGTAAGTCGGCAACCTGTGAAGACTAATTACTGCAAATAAATCTTGCAAAAACACAATACATTAAATTAGCCCAAGTAACAACGCATTTGCGCTTTCTCCTTAGCTGCAGCTTTTTGGTCACAAGTTTCCATTTGACCAAGAAAAATGGTGATTTTTTTCACCTTCCCTAATGTTTTCATCTACTATTTGAGAAGGACATAAAATGTCTTAGAAGGTGGAAAAAATTCTTAAAGTTTCAGATTTGGGAACTTTATTGGGAAAAAAAAGGTACATTGTCTTACAGAACTTTTTTCTTAGGCACAATGTTTAAAATCTAAACCGCAGTTACCATAGTGTTGCTGGCTGCTGGGGAGGGGGGCTTGTCCCATGGCCTTCTCTGAGTCTTGGGGATCACTTTCCTGTGACCCTTGCAGGACTTGAGGTACTCCAGCCTGGACTCAGTGGCTGTTCCCTTGCCCTATTCTTTTTTTCTTCATATTCTTAAACATGAAATCAAGAAAAAAACAAAATAGAGCTTTCTTTAACATACTATAAGCCTCAAAGCACGTTCAAGAGGGGCTAGAAAGAGCCTTAGAGGTTAAATGGGTATTAAATTTAAGGCAATGCTTCAGGGAGCAGTACCTTAAAGTGTGGCTGGTGCAGTGCAGCCACCTGACTCTGTAAAAGCTGAAATTAGCTTTTTGGAGTTTATTTGCACCCTGCATGGAATTACAGGAAGGCAACGATAGCTGGGACAAACGCAGTTACCTTTGCATTTCTCACGATTTAACACTTATGGCTGCGAAATGCCTGAGCTTATCTATTATCTGAGAAAAATGACAGGGGATTTTAAAGATTCGGTGCCCGGGCACAGGCCTGGGAGTGACACAAAGGTGCAGAGGAGGAGGACGCTAAGCCACCAGTCCCCATTCCCAAAAGCCCTTCCCATCCTAAGCAGGCAAGCAACTTCGCCTCACCCATGGTGATGGAGAGGGGAAGCCCCCTCCATCTGAATACACCCAGTACATTGTAGCATCATCAGAGAGGAGCCAGCGTTGCATTTGGCAGTGTATCACGCAAATTGCAGCTCACACAAATAGCAGGCAAGCAATTTCCTCAGCCAAGTGTGACAACATCATGTATGCCTCATGTAAAAACAGCAGTATGGAAAAATATTAAAACAGAAACCCTGACATTGCAATCACAAATCTGAATGGCTTCTGGCTTAAGGGTAATAAATTTAGCACCAATCAGTCTGTGTCTTTGCCTTTACTATCATTAAAAGCACACTTAAGAATCCAGAAGAATTTAGTTTCCAGAATCAATCCTTGAGTCCTTGCCCCCATTATCATACTTAGATTTTATCAGTATAGACCAGATGAGATGTGTAAGCATTTCCTTGCTGGGAGAGGAAAGCTTCGGGCAAAGCCTCTGCAGACACAGCTTTTAATGGATCTTGTTAGATCACTGCAACCCTCTGCTCAGGGCTATCTGATTTTTGGTTTAAAAGTACCTTATCTTGTCTTAGCAGTGAGGAATCAATTTTGACTGCAGGTTGCTTTCAGCCGTGGGGTCAAACTCTGTGGTTTTTTGTTTGGAAGGAAGGGCATATTCTTTGTCCAAAATAGGAACCTATTTTCTACAAGATGCTGCATTTGGTGGCTCAAAGGGCAGAAAACAGCAGTCACACCTTTACTGTGCAAACAGCATTGCATAAACCAAGTGCAGCTTTTTCCCCAGAAAATTCAGGGAATAGAAGAGAATTCAAGAAGTTGTTCAAACTCATCTTGTTTTCTCTTCCTTTAGAGAATCTGTCATAGCGATACCCAGTTGCAATCAATTAATCTGAACATACGGTTGCAAGGAATCCCTCAGTTCTCCATCACGCTTTTGACTTCCTTGAAGAGCAGAGCTTGATGAAGAAGCACAGAGTTAAGACCTCTATAGGCACATCTGTGTATTCATAGATTAATCCTTTAAGAAAAGCTCAGGGCCAAGTGAGCCAAACGCTCACTTGTATCAGAAACCAGGGTTTCCAGTCCCAGCACCAGCTCTGTGACTCAGACTGTAACTATCCCACTGCCTGACCTGGGGTAAGTGTCAAGATGCTCAGATTCCAGGAAGAGGAAAAAGAAACCTCTGAATACTTTTAAATTAAACTTGGTTTTTCCCGGGTTTGTGGTTATTATTGTTGTTATTTACATTTCCTTTATCACCTAAATTGCCCTTATTCTGATTTTTTCCATGATGAAGTGAAGGTTGAAATGCCCCCCAGGGCTGATACCCAGGTTTTCAAGCAGCTGCTGCAAGGCTGGATACCTGCACCCGGCTCTTGTGGCACAGCACTAAGGACCAGCACTCAGAGACATTTAGATTTGGCTCTGGGTGGGTTCATACTCTCCGAAAAGACCAGGGGGGAATGAGTTGTTCATCGGTGTGCAGCTGATCCTCAAGTTACTCCTGTTTCCAACCCTCGTGCTCCTCTGCGCAGAGGGTGTAAGCACGAGATAGAGCAACGGTTTCTGAGCAGTGCTAAAGCACCCCGAACACCTAAGATACCTGCTACATATCAGCACTAACATTAATGCTAAAAAATGAGGTCTTGCAGCAGCAATGACAGTGAGAAATGTGTCTTGCCACAAACCCTCACCAAAGGAATTTGAAACTCTGAGTTTTAAAGAAAGAGAAACCTCAAAGCTCTTAACTCCTGTGCAGCTTCACAAGACCTGTGTAAAAGGAGCAATCAGAGCTCTCATCAAAACCAATTTCATATGCTAAAGCGATGCCAAGTAATTATTGTAAGACACTGCGGTACAGCTGCCTCAAGTTCCTGTGTGATCAGCATATTTTAAGAAGAGTTTTGCAGTGCAGTTTCTGGGTGTTGCAATCACACAAGAGCCCTGAGGAACCGTGGCAGACTGCCTGCCGTGGCTGGGCTCCACCACCTCCTTCTCAAGGTGGGAGCCCACATTAGCAGCACCTTCTGGGATCCTTCAGCATCTGTCCCCTGCCTATCCTCACTCTACCTTACACGAAGCACCCCACAGTGGGAGTCCTTCTGTGGGATATGGGCAAATAGGGTCATATCCTTCTGCTTGTGCTGGGGTGGGTGATGCAATCAAGGCACTGCCCAGATCTAGTGCTGCGGTTGTGTGGATCAACTCCTTGGCCTTAAACAGTTTCAGTGGAGCCTGAAGGCATCTGCTCAGATGTGCAGAGCCACAGTCAGATGCCAAAATGTAGGGCTGTAGACCCCTTTGAGAGACCCTAAGGTATCCAAGATGTTTTCCTAGAGCTTTTTCATGGACTCTATAGGAGACCTGCAGCTTTCTGGGACAGCAGCCAGCCAAGATACCTTAGGGCCTCCTAAATGGCACTGAATGTGCAGGTTTAGGTGACTGAATCCTGCCCAAAGGATGGGAGTCAGTTTGAAGATTAAGACACCAAAGTCAACGAGTCTTCATTGTAGGTGTTGAGGTGAGCAAGTTGTCTAGCTCCCACTGCAGTCAGAGGAGGCCAGAGGCTTGTTTCAATTGCCCAAATGCAGAAATCTGGTATAGTCTGAAGTGCTCCCTACAGCACTTCAGAGCTGAGATCTGTTGAGATCAACTGGACTCCAGCTGACACTCCAGAAGTTCATGGCTCTAACAGGTTATATTTGAATGTCTCTGATATCCTAGGATATATGCCATATATGGCTACATGAGGACACTGGATTGAGCCCTGGATCCCCATCATCTGTAACGGCAACTCAGCATTCTCCTCACAGGCATATACATACCCACACATAGACGCCAAGGTATGCGTGTCTCTGTGTCTCTGTGAGGCAAATCCCCTCTGTAGATTTTTTGTTCTTCTGTAGATCACAAGAAATTCATCTTCGCTGCTCGTGTTACTGCTTGTGATATTACTTCTCCATACAGTACTTACAAGCATGTGACAGGCTGGATCCCAGCCTGGTGGAGGTTTCACATTGATGGTAATAGGATCAGGAACATGGCCTACGCAAAGATGAAATATAAGCCTCTTACCTCAGCACCTAGAGGCAAAATAGTATCAGGCACTTTAGAAATGCAGATAAATTCTATACTGATACAATGATGTAAAGAAAACAATAGAAAAAAAGATAGTTTTGTTGCCTGTTGTTTTGAATTTATAGGGGACATTGCACAGATCACCAGAAAATATTAACAATTAATCACGTCTAAAATATGTGCTTAGAATTTTTTTCAGAATCCACCTAAGCACAAGAACAAAAGGCTTTTCTTCCTCAAAACAAACATAAAATGCTATCTAGTGTTGGCTCTCTGCTACTGCAGTCTCGCATAACTAATTCTGAATTAAACAAAAAGAGCTGCAAATCATTAAGGTGCACAGGGTAGCGTGCGCGGCAGCATCACACATTGAGGATACGGCAGCCTTGTCCAGTTCTAATCTCTATTCTGAATTTTAAAGATCATATAGAGCTCACACTTGCTGGATTCCCACCCTGCAGAGGAAAACTAGAGAAGGGAAGAAAGACCAGGAAAGGAAGATGGGAAATGAAAGGTCTAACCAGCTGCTGACCCAGACCCCAGTACCGACTTAGCTGTGCTCTTTTGGCCTAACACACCACAGAATTGTCTCTAGCTAGAAAATAGATAGTATTTTTAATGTAGTCTAACTTTGTGCTCTATAACATTGAATTACAGAAACTGTTAATATTAAAAATGTAAAATATTTATTTAACAATAAATATCTGGATTTAAAGCTCAAGGGAAGGAATGGCAATGGACTGAAAATCCCCAGGGTTTCAGATCAATCCTTAATATTTATCTCACGTGTTAGTTAAAAAAAAAACCAAAACGGTTGCAAGTAAGTGTTTGTGGTTTCCATTCTGATGGCTGAGTTATGGATCAGATCCCAGCTCCACAGCCACTTTTGCAAAAGAACTCCTATACAACGCTGCTTTTTCACCAGCAGATTTTCTGTCCATCAGCCAGGCGCTATGACATCTCAGCACGTACAAAAACATCTTCTTTAAAATGCCATCAGCCTTGCCTAAGACGGATCAAAACATCTCAGCTTCCCCCGTGTGATGTGTCTCAGAAATGTCACTTTCATCCTCAGCAGGTGACGCCCCGACTAACAGTTTTCATGTCCTTCCAGGAGGAGGGAGCGGAGGGAGGGAAGGGGGAGACAAGACAGCAGCAGCCGTTAGCATGACTGCTCACATGCTGATTTTGCTTTCAGAGGCCAAATTTTCCATTGCTGACTCTATGAGACACATCATATACCTCTGCTTGTGGCACACATAACTGGGACTGCTTTGCCTGTGAAGAGTCCACACAAGGGTTCACAGAGTTTGGGGTTCTTGCCATACAGGCCATCAGCTCAGGCTTTGGCTACAACATTTTTTCTGTAAGATTTTTATGTGCTCCCTGGAAGCGTATTTATTTTTAGTCAGACCACTGCAAGTAAAGGCTCAGAAACACTTTTCTTCTGAAACCCACATACAGTTTTCTTCCTGATGTAAAGGCAGAATGGACCGTGCATGCCAGACGTTGGTCATGTTGCTATTTTCAGACTGAATAATGATCATATACTTGGAAAATTATTAGAGATCTGGAAAATCATTATGAGAAGAACATGATCAACTAATCAAAAATGTATTCTTATAAGAGTTTAATTCAGGTCTCATGTAAGCTCACTGAGCCAAACCTACCCTATTTTCAGCACTACAAAGCCCTTGATGGGGCAGATTCCTCCTGACATGCCTGGAATTTTTGTCTGGGTTAATCACAGCAGTCATAGCGGAAGCCTAAAACTTTTCACTTCCCAGCATCCCTCCGGGGCTGGTCATGGGGTCTGCAAGCGCAGGACACCCTTCGCCCCCATGTCCCCGGCTCTCACCAGAGGTGCTGATCCTGCTGACCGGGCTGCACACTATGCAGTTATGTTTCATACATGCCATATCCAAAGGTTCCCAAAAATCAGTTCATAACATGGCAATAAATTCCCAACAACTCACACAGTAGAAAACAAGCCATGACATCCTGGTAGGAGCAGCAGCACAGCACTGCCATTTACCAGGCAACAGAATCACAGGCCAGCAGGGACCCCCAGAGCATCACATCACTCCAGGGCCATCCAGCAGCATTTGTGCTTCTTCTCAGCAGCCCCAGATTTTAGGTGCACAAAAATGCTTCATTTCTCAGAAGACACAAAAGTGTGCTGAAAAGATGGGACCTGCGGGGCCAGGACCCCTCTCCTATCCCAGAAATTGATAGATGAAAGACAACCAGCTGATCCCAGCAGAGAAAATGTCCCATTCTGCAGCTGCAGGGGAGAAATCTTCGACACTTCTGGAGAAGCAAAAAGGGTTTGGGGGAGTCCCTGGCCAAGAGGAGGGGACACAGAAACAGGCAGCAGCAGCCTGCCAGGGCACACGCCGGCCAGCCTTGGCACACCAGCAGCAAACTGTGTCCAGCATCTCACACTGCAGAGAATTAACCCTTCACCAGAAGTTGGTATTCTGTGAATGCTGAGCACTGATGCCGCCCCACGCGCGACAGGCAAGGACAGCCTACAGACTGGGCTGTGGCCGTGGTGCTGGCACAGAAGCATAAGGGAAAGGAGGAAGATTTATGTGGGACAACCAGGATATATATTATTTCTGTGTCCAACTGGTAAAGAGGCAGTTGCCAGTTCTCATAATGTGATTTCACTGCTGCTTGTTCCAGCTCCCGGGGTTGTGTGGCTATGGACAAACGTCAGATACTACTGCAAAAATGAGCTCCAAGACTTTGTCCCTGCAGGGAGCAATCTTTTAAAATGTAAACCTGAAAGGCTGGAAAGCCAAAGGCAAATAAAAATTGTTGTGCAAACCATAGCACTCATCCTTTTTTTTTTTCATCTCGGTCTTCAAAGGTGAAATCCGTGACATTTTAACAACGGGGGTTGGCACTACGAGACAAGAAGCCACGGGGGCTGCAAGGGCTGGCTGGGAAAGAACAGAAGCGCGTTACAAACCCTCGTGCTGGGACCCCATTTTACAGCTCTGGTTGAAAGCACGCTCCAGTGTCAGATAAAAAGACATATCACACTGAATGGTTATTATCTAATAAAAATACGTACGATATTCACTCCTGGATGAAGAACCAGAAAGGTGTAGTAACACTTCAAAGGGTCCTTCACTGTAACTGCATGTTCCAGGCTCTTGGAAATTGAAACAAGGCAACAAACTGTCTTGTCACACAGGGGAGATGTGATCTCCCACGGAGGCATAAGGCTCCCTGGAGTGAATATGGGAGAGGAAGTATCCTGAGTAATAATAATGCAGGCTTCACACCCTGGACGCAGGCGTCACTTTGATATGTGTGAACTGATGCCCTGGCCCAAGATTCTGAGCCTTTACAGCACTGAAAGGCATCAGTGAAAAAGCCTTTTTGAGCTGCAACCTTACATAGCTTTTAAGGGGATCGAGGCAGTGAAAATGAATGTCTGTGCTGAATGACAAGGTCATTCAGATTTTTCCCTTTTAGCATTGCTAAAAGTAAGATTAACAATGTATGGAAATATGTGGACTGACCTGAACAAATCAGGCTGCAGAGATGACTGCTGGCAGCTTGGGAACAATGAGCCATGAAACTGGCAGACACTCGAGGGGGTGAAAGTGCTGTGCTCCATAACATGGGTACAGCCGCGATGTGTTCTCCCCATTCCGGCCTCTCCTTGCTCCTGCCTCCTCCCTGCCAGCCCTCACCTGGCTGGCCATCCCAGCATCTGCTCCCGGTGCCCAACATAATTCCCCAGATGTCACCCTAACTTTCTAACGGTCTGTGCCAGCCCATGCTGCCTTCCCCATGACCCAGCAACCCTTCAGCTTCAGGTCCTTCTCCCAGTCTTCCCCACAACAGTGTGGTCCCAATTTCTGTGGGTCGGTACAGCGCACAAACACTCATTCTGGTCCCCAGGGATAGAGCTGTTTTGCAAAGAAAAAGCACCTGGGGTGTGCCCACGATGGGCAAGCACTGATTTTTTGTAATTCCTCTGAGCTTTTACTGAGCCTGTACCATGCACAGGGACTGCTGCTGGTGCAGATACAGGTTTACCTGTTCGATGCAGCTCCAATACTCCATCCACACCAGGACTTTTCCAGCTTAGATAGGTCAATTAAATATATCATGTCATTAATTGGTGTAGGTATGGTGGTAATCATGGGCCAAAGTGACCTAGGAAGAGTATCTAAATTGCCCACTGACAAGCTGAACCTCCCCTGCCAATACCCCCTAGTCCCTTCCCTGATTTTGTGCTTTTTCTCCCTTCATTTAACTGTTCTCCTCCTCCTCTTTTACTCCTGAGAACTCCCCAAGGTCTGGCAGCAACCCTGCAGTTCCTGTGAGCTTTGCTCTCAGAAGCTGAGCTTTGCTTTTCCTGCATTTTTGCCACCAGGGAAACTCGCCCCATTTGGGTAAAAATGAAAGACTGAGGCTGACATTATTGACACATAAAATGTTTTAAAAGAACAACCTCAAGTGCCTGTAGGAAGTTCCCTGAGCCCAAGAGCTCTACTTTGAGAGATATTTTCAAACACCTTTAAACCCTCCCTTGATAACAAGAAGGTTAAAGCCCAACCCAGCTCTACCTTTCCACAGAGTAACACAACCTGAGGGTGGTTCGCATGACCTTGAGACCAGAACGTTGTGCCCAACCCCCTTCGCTCTGGGGGATTAAGGTCATCTTTACATGGGCCTTGGGCACGTCGCTCACAGCATCTCAAAAAAAAAGAGAAGAAAGTAGGCATTCGGTCTGAAACAGCTATTCCTCATCCCAGACTGCCGCTGCACGGTGGTGCTGGAGCATCCTGACACCTCAGTTTCACAAGTCACTTATTTTCTGCTAATTTCAGAGTGTTTTAGCACCCTTCCCCCTTGGGAAGCCCTTTCTTCTGACTGTTTTTTGGCTATATAACTGGCTTTTGATGCTTGTCACTGCATTGGGCAGAACTGAATAATGAAGTATGCTGTGGAAGAACATGTGCTACAAGGGTATCGTCCTGCCCAGGTATTTTAGCTTCTTATTGCCTTCCAAATTCTTAATGATCCAGAGGCAGAAACCAGCTCAGTAGCTGCTCATAGCTCACATCCCGCTGCTCCTCAGGTGCAGACTTTTTAACAGAAAAATCCTGCAAATAACAAAATCTTGGGAAAGCAGCTATTTACCAAAAGAGAATGAGTCACTGTGTTTACTCTGCAAACTGTGATGTGAAAGACAAGAAGCCATAAAAGGTCACAGAGGACTTGTCTCCTTGCCACTTATTTTGACTGTTCCTCTGACAAAGGCAAAGCCATCTGCAGTACAAGCAATGAAGCAGTGATGACCAAAAGATTTCAAAAGGACATATGAAGAGTGCCAAATGCTAAAGAAAAAAGAGACTGAACAAGCGGAGTCATAGAGCTCTTTGTGTAACCTTTACTCCACTGTTAAGTGCACCAGTTTACAGTAATTATGAAAAAGCCACTGATTGTATTATAAATGTAATGACATTAGCAGGACTGTCACTGTTTGTAGCAACAGTTGTGAAATTAATTTTTTTCTTCATTAAAGAGATCCTTATTTGCATGATTAAAATGTCAGCCCAGATAAATGCATGTGCCGGAGAATGAATCACTGAGCAAAAATGCCACCTGCCAAGTCTGGAGAATAGGACAAATAAACAAGCAGCAAGGAGCAGCTCAAAATTCGATCCAGCTCCCAGTGGAAGCCGTTCCATCATCCTCGGGAGCTGCAACAGGCTCCAAGCAAACACCAAGGAGAGGAGGCTCAGCCAAGCCACAGCCCAAATGCTTGGGATTTTTGTTTTGGCCATGCTCAACCGTTTCGGAAGGGAAATCTACAGCCTAATAAAAACAGAGTGTCTCCGTTGTGGTTTAGGGAGTACAAAAACCTACTCCCATGAAAGAGGGGAAAATATATGCAATCCAAACTTACTCCTTTGCTACTGTTTAGTAAATCAAAAGCCCAGCCACAATGCCTTTAATATGGCCGAAGCTCATCAACTCTGCTGGCTCCCAGGAATCAACAATATTTCCTATTTACTTTCAAGCTCCACTCAAATACTTGCTAATGCAGATGAATCCACACAAAAAAAAAAAAAAACCGTGCCTATGTATGAAGTTCCAGGCTCAGAGGCTGACTCACAGCTGTCTCCAAAAGTCCTGGACCCCAAATGACAAAATTGAGAATAACAGAGGGAAGAACACTAAGCTGTTTTCCTTTTTGCCCCAAGTCGAGAAGGGAAACTGAAAAGATAATGTGGTGCAAGGAGACAGCAGATTTTATCTGTTTTAAATAGGTCCTGATCCTGCAAGAGTATTTTCAGTGATAATTAAAGCAAAGACAAAACAAAGGATAGAAAAAATACTATCTTAAACAGAGTTACTCCTTTTAAAGTACAGAGAAACTCTTATTATCTGTTTCTCATGGCAAATTTCATGGACTTTTTTCCACTTTAGAAAATGCAATGAAGCAAGTAATTCTGATATTTCCTGCAAACTCCAAGGAAATGTGTTTGTTATTCAAAATGTTGGATTTTGACACAGTGAAAAATTCTAATTTGATTTTACATTTTGTTTTATATCACTTGAAAACATAAGGAGGTGAAATGAAAAGTCATCTAGAAAAGCATAGCAATCCTCTCTGGAGAGGTAAAACCAAAAGACTTCAGGCATGGTGCAAGGCTCTGTCTTTGAGGAGCCATGGGGACAGTCCAAAAGAAAATTTCTTAAACCAGTGTGTTTCTGTGAAATCCTATTCAATAATTAGCACTTTCTAGAAACTTACTTGTCCAACAAGTTCTGGCCAGCTCAGCATCACGCCATCACACCTCTCCTAGGGAGCAGAACTGCCCTGCTCCCAGGCAGGCAGCATCTGCGGGGAAGGAGGGCTCCTGCACGTCAGTTTGCTCTGCAGAGTGACTCAGTGGCAGGACAGGCAGGACAGGCAGCTGCCAGCTCAACGCAAGATTCCAGTTTATCACAGCTGAAGTGAAGAGCCACAAGTGTGCTGGAAAGCTGCATTAGCCCTCTCCAGCCTCCTCATCTTCCTGGGCAGATCAACTCTGCTGGCATAAAAGCTTTCTTCTGACCTTCATTGGAGCAGAATATTCCCATCAATACTAGCCTATATTACATTTGCCTTAAGAGACAATATCCTCCAAAGGTATTTTAGCACAGAGACTTTTTATTCCATGACTCAAGTGAATCAAGTCTCTGTATGTTAGAAAAATACCAGCTGAGCTACACTCAGTCTACTATGAACTGTGCCAGACAAGTCATCTGAATCAGATATTTCTTAAGATTTCAAAAATAAACTGGCTATTTTTGTAAAAGTTAAGAAAGAATTGGCAATTTCAGTTCCTGAATGCTAATTTGCATGTACCAATTTGTTTATTAAAAGGTATACTTCAGACCACCACCATGAAGTGCCGCTGGTGGGATGAAATAAAAATAAGGCAGAAGGGTCTAACCAGCAGACGCAGACCACAGTGTAGAGCACAGATCTTCCAGCAGGTGTTTCAATGCAGTTACGGCCAGCACACTAAGAGGTTTGGTCACTGAACTGAGGGTGAAACCCCTTCTTCAGAGGGGATTGTTTGTAGCCATTGCCCAGACGGACACGGCGCTTGTCTCTTGAATCCCAGCTTCCAGCCATGGGCCCCACAGCTGTGTCCCTCTGCACTCTGGGAGCCTGGCTGCCACAAAGCTGTATATAAACCTCCCAGGGAGGCTGATCTACAAGGGGAAAATGCAGAAAACACGGCATAACTGCTGCAAATGGCTCAGCAGCACAGCGAGAGTGTGCCAGGGCGCAGTGCCATCCTGCACCGCACAGCGCCTGGGCTGCGGGAGCAGCATGCTGCAGGGACCGAGGGGACCGACCGATGGGCAAGGATGATGCCCTCTGTGCAGGCTGTCACAAAGATGACAAGCAATAGCTGGACTGGGAGGACTCAGACATTTTGTTTGCCATGTAGCTCAGTCTTGCAGGCAACAAGATGATTCAGGGTCAGGATAATGGTTGTTCACTTCCAAGGTAACAGAGAGACTCCTGTTGGCCTCATCAGGGTTTTCTGAACCTCATCTTGCAGAAAGAGGAGTGAACAGAAAACACAAAGCAGTTGTAAAACCAAGATTAACACGGCTTTGTCCAAGGCCTTTATTCTGTGTGACTTCTGCTGTCACCCTTGCTTTCCATGAGAACTGTGTGGAGAAGGCCCAGCTTTCATAAACACAGCTCCCATCGACTTGTTGCACAGGAGCTATACAGAGCAAGCATGGCCCAACTAAGCACCCTTATGGGTCATGGAGAGTCTTTCTTGTGATTTCAAGAAGCCTTTAGATGGGACCTTGTGCTTAGGCAGATGTAGTAGAGGCAAAGCAAGGTAAGAAAGCTGAAAGCTACTAGAGAGTGTCCAGAGGAGGGCCATGAAGTTGGTGAAGGGTTTAGAGGAGAAACCATATGAGGACCAGCTAAAGTCACTTGGTTTGTTCAGCCTGGAGAAGAGGAGACTGAGGGCAGACCGCATCGTGGTCTGCAGCTTCCTCCCAAGGGGAGGAGGAGCGGCAGGCGCTGATCTCTTTTCTCTGGTGACCAACGCCAGGACCCGAGAAAATGGCAGGGAGATGGGCCAGGGGAGGGTTAGGTTGGGTATCAGGAGAAGGTCCTTCCCCCAGAGGGTGGTGGAGCCCTGGAACAGGCTCCCCAGGGAGGCATCATGGCACCAGCCTGGGATATTCCAGAAGCACTTGGACAAGGCCCTCAGAGACACGGTGTGAATTTGGGGCTGTCCTGTGCAGGGACAGGAGTTGGGCTCGATGATCCTTGTGGGTCCCTTCCCACTCAGGACATTCTATGATTCTAAGAAATTGCATGGAAAAGGGGAAAATATTATTCTTTTCATCAGACTTTTGGGGTTTTATATTGAATTGCATGCAGAGCTCCCAGCTGCTGCACCAAGGGCCTCTCCCACAGGACCTAGGGCATGGGGTTGGCATGGACTTGGCTCAGGGAGGGAGAGGAGGTCAGATGGAAGGTGCATGTCCAGGTCCCATCTCCTGATGAAGTCACCACATCACCAAGGGGCTGGGGAAAGCCTCTTTGGCCTGAGCATTTGATGCAGAGCAAATGCCTGCTTCACACAAGGGCAAAGCAGAGAGGATCTTTCTCTGGATCAGTTCCTTGCTTATATGCAAGGTCTTGGCTGTGGAGCTAAACAGCCTCTTCCATGAAGCCTCCAGGGATTTAGGGAAGCTGTTGCTTCACCGGGAACATTAACTCTGTGTTGTCCTCACAAGGCAGTAGCTCTCATTGAGTTTTTGCTGGGGTTCAACCAAAGCTCTGCAGTGGTGCTGTCAGAGCTCAAGTGGCAAATACAAGAACCAGCCCATCTTGACACATGGCCTGAAGTGCTGAACAAGAGGGCTTTGCTGCCTCTCTTCTGTCACCTCCTGCAACACCATGGCTTTGCACTCTGAACTCCTGCTGGGTTCAGATCTCAGCCTCTGCTTCTCCCTCTGCTTCAAGCCCTGCTGCTGCTGCTGAATGGACTGCTGCTGTAGCCAGGAGCTCACTGAGTGATAAAAATAAGCTTCTTCCTC
The DNA here is from genome assembly GCF_963921805.1 of Phalacrocorax carbo. NCBI lineage: Eukaryota > Metazoa > Chordata > Aves > Suliformes > Phalacrocoracidae > Phalacrocorax > Phalacrocorax carbo. The sequence goes on along the minus strand of NC_087514.1, from coordinate 159,010,944 downwards.
TGCAGGAAAACAAAACACTCCCAGATGTGGACTTAGCAGTGTTGGACTTGTTGTTACTCAACATCAGCACAGGGCCTCTGGAAGAGTCTACCCTTGACCTACCAAAGTGAGCTTCTCTCAGCAAAATCAGATTGCAAAACTCACCACAGAGTACAAGAATACAAGTTCCCGAGTCTGATGAGAGTCTACTGACAATACAAGCTCCACAAAAGGTTCGCTCTCCCTTCCCTCAGTCTTTCCCAACAGAATTTGATTCCTGGCCTCAGATCTTGACTCTGGTATACCCTGCCAATTAAAACGTCTGAATCCTCTGGCACATGCCCCGCGGCTCCGCTTGGCATCCTGGATCACAGGCATGCCTGCCGGAGACAGACATGAGCTCATCCTCCTCTTCCGCATTCACAATGAATTTCTGATAACCACAGACCAGTTTGCATCGCCTTCCAACAAGGTAACTGTGCTGCACTGGCAGGGGTCCCCAGCCCAGACCCAAGTCTACAAGATCCTGGATGTACCTTTAACCACCACTGGTTACTTTTGCTCTGAATGTTGTTTTCAACAGAGTGTTTCAGTATGTGAGTTTTGATACTATCTTCTACTGCTGTCATACAAAGAGGTAGGAAAGCCAACAAATCCTTATTACTTATTGGTTTTCAGCTAGGTTCAAATCAATTTGTATTACAGTATGCTGGACGTATATTTAATTCTTGCATCCGTCCTGACACCAGGCAGATGGAGGGGGTTTTATTATTATTTTGGCATTTATGCCGAAAAGTTTTGCAGCAACTGTGCAAAGGAAAGAACGATAGAGTGATATGCAGAAAGTTAGATGTTGTGAAAGAAAGCAACAATGCAGAACAAAAAGCAACTGGTTGAACTGCACAATGTAAGATATTATGCAGAGAAAGGCACAATGAAAACTCTTAATTTGCAAGTTATTACCACTGCCAGCTCTGGGTCTCTGGGAGGATGGGCCCAAGCTGTGATGTTATCTGCAAAAAACCCAGTGAAGTTAGTAAGAATTCCTAAAGCAATAGCAGCATCTCTCCCAGGCGTACCTCTGCTGCCCAGGCTCCCTGGGAAGGCCCTACTTCATCTGCATCCCCTATTTCTCTGGGTTCCCAGTAAATGCCTCTTCTGCATTTTAAACTGTGAACTTTGCAATTAGAGACTTCTTCCTCCACTGTTGCCACAATACAAGGCACATAAGCGTGTTCTCTAAACCTAGTTATATTAGGGGAAAAATACTTGTAATAACACAAAAGCTTTCCTTGACCTTGTCGTATAGTTGGATCAAGATCTAATTGCTAAATGTTGCATGTTTCCCTAATGACAAAACAAATATGAGAAAAGCCACTGGATTGTGAAGGCTGGCAAAGCTATCTATCATCTGCAGAAATTCAGCTGGGCCTCCAGCAGATAACAACAGCAGACAATACCTTGATTTTCCTCATTTTTCTCTCCTCTTACACAATGGAATATCTTCTCCACTTAGAACTTGGTTCCCCATTAGTCTGACTAAGGAAATGTTTTCCTGGGACCCTGCTATTGTGAAATGCTGGAACGAATCTCATCTGTGCATTTGTGGTAAAAGTCAACATCATCTTGAAATTCCAGACAAGAATAATTGCCTCTGGTCCTAAAAATGAGCCTCCTGCTACTTCAACTAGGAAAAGTGTTTGCAAAGCTTGCACTGCAAGCACACACAGTTGTAGAGGTAAGGCATAGGTTGGCTGCCTATTTTTTCATAGAATCACTTGATTTTGGACTCTTTAAATGCACTGATCTCAGAGCGCAATGCACGACCATCTGCTGTCTGGTCCATGTGTGAGGGTTGAAAAGTATGGGAGGAAGGTCTCTACAGGGAGGACTTTTTGATTTTGCATTTTGAGGACAAGCTGGGAGAGCTTTCTGTGCCTCATGTCGGGATTGATTCAGGCAGTTCTGCTCTGGAAATAAATGGCACAGCTAGACGCATGTCCACATGACCCAAAGACCTCGGTGGGGATTCAGCAGGGTGTGGCACTGTCTGTCTCCCACAGGCAGAGCTGTCTTCTCGCCCACCCCACCTTTTTTTTTTTACTGTAAATTTCAGGTGGTTCAGACCACTTAGACCTTTCTGCTTAGGTACAAAGGAACACCGCTGCCAAAAGATTACACTGACCCTTGAGTTCCCAGACTGCCACCTTCTCCATATATAAATAAATGGCTTCTTCTCATCCACACAGACAATGCTGCTATAACATGATGCTCATTTAGCTGGTTGCAGCACTCAGCATCCCTCATCACGGAGCAGAGCTCACTGGTGTTCACCGTATTCCACCAAGGGTAGCTACATTCAAAGTGACTTGCTTCTCTTTTTTAATTTATGCCTCTAATTTGCTATCTAAATGAAAGATTCTCCCATGAGTATTTCTTTTCTACAGTCAAAGGCCAATATTTGGGGACGATTGTTTCCAAACTGTGTGGCTAAAGTCAGGTTGATACTGTTATAATTATGTGAGTTTGTATTATGCAGACTTGATTCCCTTTGTGTCCTCCTCTAGACTGTGGCAGATGATGGTAATGGAGAATATGCTGCTGTATTATACCCTAAAATTTCAGTTTCCTGTTTTGGAAACTCACATGGCTCATGTATCCCCTTTTGGTAAACGTCCACACTCTGGGGAACTGCTCCCTTGTCCGTGTGCTAATGAGTACTTCCTATCATTAGACCCACGAATCATTACTGTCTAATCATAAATGGTTACAAAGCAATTAACAGGGAAAAAGGCTCTTAAGAAGAATGCTGATGGTGTTCAGGAGCAGGTCCAGCTTTCCACCTGCCACCTGACATGGGGTTTATAGGGGAAAACATTTGAAGCCTGCCCTGCTCCCATGCCTGTCCCCCGGCTGGGGCAAGGCCTGGGACTCACCTTAGCCCCCAGGCACACATGACGGCCAGCGCATGACCCAGGCTGGCTCATCACGTTAACTAACCACACACTGGGCAGAATTGCTCGTTATTTCCCTGTCTCTATTTCCCCTGCTCAGGGACATATGACTGTATTTAAGCTGATTTCTCCTTTTGAAGGAACTATTGCTGGAGAACTGTGGTGAGATACCTTCAGGTCCTTCAGGCTGCCAGCACATCCATGTGGGACCCACCCGGCAGAGGACAGCCACCAGCACCAGAGGCACTCACCCCAGATTCCCTTAAACTGAAGGAGCTTAGCAATACAGTGAGGGAATGCAAGGGCACGGTTCAGCTTCCTCCAAAGTAAAACCTAAATCTGGACAGCTGTGCTCAAAAGGGAGCCTAAGGTAGGTGGCTCAGCTGTAGGTCTCTATTGCAGACAGCAAATGTTAGCTTAGATTTTGTCCTCACTTTTGGGTTTCAAATTTGTTTGGAGGATAATGGCAGTACTGAGGATTTTATTCTCTTTTGTTTTCTTGCATTCCTGACCAAGCCACTGTTTTAGTGGTAAAGCTGCCACTACACCCAGGAAAGAAAATCAATAAACAAATTAGCTAAACTCTATATGCCAGAGATAAAGGGAACAAGCAGTCCCCATGAGGCCTCACTGTACTACCGAGGACTTTATATCAGCCATGCATTAATTCTTAGAAAAATTCCCTCAAATTAGGGTTTACATGCATCTGATTGATAAGGCACAAAGACAACCAGAATGATATCTGGGTTAGGGTCCCAGTTGACTGCTAATCTGCACTAGCATCTCTGGGAGCAGGCTGTGCTTCAGTTCAGACCAGAAGCAGTGCTCAGGTCTTCTCGGGGCAGAAATCAGCAGATGTGGGTTAAGCACAACCAGGGAAACAGGATTTCAAGTGAGTTGCATTAGATCAGAAAAAAGAAGTTAGAACAAAACTGGGACTGAAACCTGGAGTAGCTCAGTTCTGCACGTGCACCTCCACCAGGCAACCATCTTTCTCCCTTGACCAGGATGAGTGCATAAAACCAGTATTCAAACTACCCTGTGGTTCAAGCAAGCTCTGTGCACTTAGCTGGAAACCATCTCTGTCTGAGCCCCAGCCCCTGGTAGCTCTCACCAGGAAATGTGTGTCCTCCTATAGAAAGAACATGGTTTTAATATGTACAGGACTCATGGCTTGAGTCACCCTTCCTCACTGTCACACAGTCATTTATACCAGAGCGGGATGGAAACAAAGCACTTTGGTCCTAATCTGAGAGCACGGCGCTGCCTCCTTGCCCAGCTCTAACCGATGCTACATGCCACGAGGCAGGGCAAGGCCGGGTGCACACGGGTATCCAGACGCACCATCCTTCCCCACATCTGTTGGTTTAAACTGCAATCGTGTTTTCCTGAGTTTGAAGTCAAAATGCCAGTTTTTTAAAGGGAAAAGCAAAAGAGCGGTTTAAAGCCATAAAATAATACATCACAGCAAAAGACTGAGTAGCAGAGGGCCCTGTGCTGGAAGAATAGCAGTGCTGGAGGGCAGGACTGAAAGCCATTAGCAGAGCTTTGTGAGGACACTGGCACAAGTACTTACTCCCATCACATATGTCATCGTCAAGGCTTTCAGCCTGTTTAATGAAGGTTAAATTGCTCCCATAGTTTATATCTACATGGAGGATTTTCTGAAGTCTCACCAGAATCCCTGAAGTGACGCTCCACCAGCACCAGCACTACTGCTACTTTGCTACTAATCCTGCTTGAGCAAGGTTATACAAAAATATGGTAAAAATGACAGTCATAGCAACATTCATGCTGCCATGAGGCTACAATGATCAGAGGAACACAGGCTTGTAGGAAGACATGAAGTCTTTTATTAAACCAATACTTTTTAATAGCTATTCCTGGAAAAAAAATTAAAAAACAGGGATAAAAGCTGTAGGAGACAAAAAGTTGTCAATGAAACCTATTAGACTAATGAGTCCAAGCTTAGCCTCTGTATAGACAGGCTGAAGTGAAGAGTATCACTCTGTTTACTTTAGGCAGCCAAGCAGATGTAAAAAGCCTTGGGAAGAGGTAAGAGAAGGTGAGAACTTTGTTGAAGAAAGCAGTCACTATGCCAAACAGAGGTAGTGCGGGGTGACATTATGAATAGAGAAGCCGCTCACACAAGGTACCAAACATCCCTCAAGTCCTGCTCTAATAAGTTAAGCCTGGCATCTCACAGTCAGATCCTGAGAAACTAGTGGAAAGCTTCCTGATGTATTGATATGCTGGAAGACAGGGGACAGAGCCAAGTGATTGAAAGCCGACAGTCCTGCAGCAACTGCCAAGATGCCAAATCACAGGCAGAATCCAAACGGTGTATACACAGAGAGGACATTTGTCATTGCCAATAGCTGGTAGCGTTGTTTATTGATCCAGTCCTCTAAGAGTATTAGATGCTGCCACACTGCACAAGTGCAATACTGATAGAGTAACAGGTCGCTCGACACTCCCGTGGTGCTGCTGTTCTGGGGATGAGGCAGCTCTGCAAAGCACACCACCATGCTCCATGCATAGCATGGACGTGGTTCCTGGCAGCAGCAAGGGCAGTATGAAAGCCTTATGGTTGGTACACTGCTTTCACTGACAGCTGAAAGGGTGAAAGATTAGTAGCTAAGGGTTCTTTAGCCATCAGGTTATCTGTAAGGTGATAGTCTAACTTACTCTCTGCCTTTCTAACTGATTGCTGCTGGGTTTTTTTTAAATGTACATGCTAAGAACGTGCACCCCGTTCGATCTTCAGCTATTCCCTGAATTGAAATGTGCTCTGTAAAATTCTTGTTCCGTATCATTGCTCTGAATATGCCTTAGAATGACTGAACAGTTGTCGTTTTACTAGAGAAGGAGTAAAATTCGTGCAAGTAACAGCTTCTTGGCAATGTCGAATGTGCTGCAGCACTGGCAGCACTACTCTGCTGAGGCACGGCACAGGGCTCGGTGAATGACTCGCTGGAGTACAAATTATCACCACACTAAAATGTGAATTAAATGGAGCTGCTCTAGCAAATGTCATGCCAAGTAATTTGATGTTGGAAAATATGCTCTAACTGATATCCCGATCCCTCCTCTCTACATCTGATGATCCTCTTTCTAATATATTTTTCACCTGGGTTAAAGAGAGGCAGAGACCACACCTCCCAGCTGGTGAGCAGCACCCTGCCTCTGGGTGCAAGCCCTGCTGCCGAAGCTCCAGGCACAGGTTCACTTTCACCCATTCGTGATGCCAAGAGGAGGAGGTTTAGTGGGATTTTGCTGAAAATGCCACATTTCCTTTCAAAAGATCCACTTCCTCAGTGATTTTCACTTCTTGTCAACTTTTGCGTAACTTGCTTTTTCTAAAGTTGGCAAGGGAGCTCGCCCTGCAGATTAACTCTTTCCACCCCCCAACCAAATGTATAAGCTAAAGTTTTACGTTTTAACATCAGTCCAAACGCAAGGGCACTCGTGCTGTTTTGGCAGCTGAGCTGCAACAAATTCCAACAAATTACCTAGGATATTTCCTCTAAGGGCTTTCTATGCTCTTAAAAGCAGATGGAAATAAATAAAATAATCTTAGAGCTACCAAATTGACAACAAATAATTGAAACTATACGAGTTCTCAAACTGCATATGCAGGCACCAGCGACTTTTGCCCGCATCCATGCGACTGAAAGAAGCTGTGTCACCGACTTCAGGGTTTTGCACTTTTAAAAGCCCATGATAAATGGAGCCAGGGTGCCAACATAAACACCCGTGCAAGGAACTGTGGTGAACTCTGCGATGTATAGGGAACACAGGCATGTCTTTATTCTTCTGACTGGTTTAAAAAAGCTTAAGCAGCACAGACAATAATTACAGCTGTGCTAGAAACTTGACTCTGATCCCAGCAGAAATCTGCTCTACCAATAACATTTTTGAAAGCTTGTCAAAGCATTTTCTTAGTTTTTAATTAGCTTCTGAAAGAGATCATGGCTTACAGCTTGGAACAGAGAGCTGGGAGTAAAGACCTCCAGGGTCTATTCCTAGCTGAGGAAGTGACAGGACAGGTGGCTCTGGGCCACTGGCTGCAGCCCCTCTGCCCAACTTCCATAACTGTAAAATGGGTAAATGAATACTTGTGGCCCAGGGATGGTGCAAGACCTTATTAGATGTTTGCAAGGAGCCTGCTGCCCCTCCAATGAATTGTGCAAGAGAAATGAACAGTATTATCATACGGGTAATGAGCTCTCACAAGGTGGGGACTCTTTTGTTCAAAGAGATAGGCTTTTTCAGCAGCAGCCAGGTTCCAGCAGAAGTTTATTAGAGAAAAGTGAGTGTTGCTCATCAATGTGTAACTGAGAATAAATTGCTTTATATTAGGAGGATTTATCTGCAACGTATTGCATTCCTTGGAGTCTTTACCTTTAGGGAAAGCCTTAGGAATAACTGCTTAATGCCTAGTTTTGTTATGAAAATGAACTTTAGCTATCTTATGAATTGTTTATCTTAAGGCTGCACAATCGTTTTGGTTATAAAAGTCTAGTGTTATTCAAAAGACTGCAGAATCTCAAGTGAGTAGATGAATATTGAAAAGATATGAGGGACATTCTGCTTTTCCAATTCTGTACCACTCATGTCCCCATTTCTCATATGAAGAAGAACTAGAGTGTAATTATATTGCAACCTATTATTGTAATACAGAAGAAGCAATTACTCTATGTATACAAAAAGATCATTAAATATTTCCACTAGTAACCACGAATCATGCCAGAAACATATTACTATCATACTGTATTTTCATTACATTCCCCACAAGAAACAATTAATTCCAGCAACAGCATAGGGAAATCGAAGCAGAAGATAATTTCTCAGCCATCCTTACAAGTAGACTGAAATGAAAAATGGGGTGACAAAATGTAACTGATACTTTGTAGGTTTTTAGCTAGTAGAGTAATAGATGCAGACTTGAGTGACTGTAGGGTTTGCAGCCACATGAGTGAAAGGTGGAGGTGTGTCGGTGCAGCCATGACTCCCTGCATGCTGAAGAGGTGAAGCAATCAGCCCAACCCTCTGTTTTTCACCACTGAGAAAACAAACAAACGCTGACATCCCTTCTCCCGCCTGTGCGTTGCCACCTGCACTGGCAGTTCAAGGCAAAGGTTCCAATAGCTCCAGCACAGGTTCAGAGTCACTCACTACTCTGTTCCTCTCACTTAAAGTGTATTTTCCTTTTTTAGGTGCCTTTACCAACAATGGCAGGAAATACCAACAGGTTTTCTGTTACTATATCATGTTTCCATGTATAAGCTAACAAGAGGCTACATGCAGCACCCCTACAGTATCACAGCCATAAATGTAAATGGCACTAACAGTGCTAATGTATGACATTTATGAATTACGTATGAACTTTATATTTCCACAGTGCCACAGCATCCACCAGACCAGCAAGATCAGTCTTGTGCCTTCCCTGCACCACCTTGCATCACCACACTGCACTGAACTGCCCTGTCTCTCCCGCTCCCGGCCGGCGGTCACTGCCCACGCAGCTCCACCGCTGTGGCCGTGGAGAGGAGGAAGGCTGGGAAGCAGCCACGCTCCATCTCACCTCCTTTCCCCAACGGGCAGAGTGCCTCTGTGTCCCCAGAAAAGTGCCAGTTCAGAGCAGAGTGTCTGTGGGGTCGGTCAGGGGCTGCACCAGATGGGAGTGGGAGTGGGAGGGAGCCCCTGACTCCAAGTGGGTAGTGGAGGCAGAGGTTTTCCAGAGGAGGGAGCAGTGCCAGAACAGAAACTCCTGAGCCTCAGGAGGGAAGGAGGATCATGAGCAGACCCATAACAATGTCTTGTGCTGCAGCCTCCAAAAGGCAGCAAAGGCCCCCAGGCCCAGGTCCCAGCCTCCTGGTGAGGTCTGCTGAGGCTCAGGGGAGAGGCAGAGAGAAGGAGACACCTAAAAGAGAAGCTGTTGTGGTTATCATCAGTGGACATTTTTAATTCTCACACCCTGTGACAATGCCCAGTTAACAGGTAGGGTGCTAGACAAACATCTCTGCCACTGTTATCATGCGGAATGGGAAAATCCTAAATTCTTTCTCCTCTGAAACATTAAGAGAAGCAGAACAGCGTTGTACATGCTCGCAGCCGGATTACTTAACAAGGAACTCCAGGCAGCTATCAAATAGGTATAAAACAGTGTTCCAGGGCTCCTGAGGTTCCACAAGCCTTAATCAAAGGTAAGTCCGAATGACAATAGCACCAGAGCCATCAAGTCAGCTTTGCTTGCAACTGAAGACAGACATCGCAACAAAGTGAGTCCCTTTCTGCCATTTATTTCCAGCTGGTTTGCAATTTGTCATAACTATAAAGCTTACGGCCTTTCTCAGCTCTTCCAAGCTATGTAATCACGCCAGCAAAAAATTAACAGGAGGCCAGTTCTGAATTAGCATTTTAGCAGAGTTCAGCTGTCATAGTCCATATTTTTTGTCGGTATATAACTAAATTCAGCACCTGCAGTGTGACTGCAGTCCTCTGGCCTCGTAATATGCACACCAGATAGAGAAAGCTTGCCTGAATTACTTCTTTAGTCTTATTCTAGAAGGAATCACCAACTGGAAGGAGAGGTAAGTCAGCCTGATGCCACTGTGATGGTAAAAGCTGCCACTTTAATGTCGATAACACTTATCATTGGCAAGTCAATGGAATGTCTTTCATGGTGAGTTTTATAACTTGGAGGTGAAAAGTTCTGGATCCAGCTCTTATTTTCCTATCTTCATCCACTGGAAAGTGTTTTGATTCCACCAAAGTTAAGAGAGCAATATCCATTTAGTATAGCAGAGAATACAGCATAACTCCCTAATACGTTCAATACTTAAATTTCATGTAAACTTGTTTAAAATTAGATCAGTGTAATGGGATCTACTCCAGACTAACATAGGCTTAAGCATAGAACCAGAGCTTAAGCTGAAGGCCTCAGGGTCCTTCTTTCTGGATCGCTATAGCTGTTCTACACCTCCATAGCTACTCCCAATCTGGCAGATATGATGAAAGTAGCCTACATAGCCAGAAAAGGTGTTTTCCCCTTTGCCAGCAGTTACTGCCAACATTAAAGCAGGCAAATATTGGGTAATCCCTATGACTCTGCTTATGTTCTGGCATATCTCTGCTTGGAAAACAGACAAGTCAGCATCTGAACAGAATGATTTCTGCTGTAACAAAAAACCAAAGTATTTGCAAAGTGCCTCTTATAACAGATGTTGTAAAGAAAAGGTTAGCAGGTGAACAGATGAAAATGTGAGAGCGTTTCTTTTACAGCATTTTCTAACCTGCTTCTCAGACTACTTTTGAACTTAAATGGCATTCATCCCTGGGGAATTTTCTGGATCTTGGGAAATACATATTTTCTACAAGTAAACATTTTTGCCTTTCCTTGAATTTCCATTCTCTGTTCTTCTCGCATTAGTCATGTCGTCATACAATGCTTACCTGTTTATTTTATTAAATATTTTTGGAACAGCCTGGTACACCCACTGTCTATTCTTCTAATCTGATGCAACTGCTTGTGGTGTTCAGAGAAGATAAGCAACATGCAGAAGACAGCCATCCTCGATCACATCAAAGATCTAGCTAGCCCAGTATCTGACAACGAGCAATGAGTTGTCAATGGGTTAAGAACAGCACAAGCTTGCACGGTTTGCCCTCCAGAATGTTTTCCCAGTTTCTAGCGACTTCTAGTTTAGGAACTTTATGAGCAGAAATGTTGTCTTCTTATTTAGTATAGTTATGTGTATAAACATTTCTTCTAGTCGTTTGTTTTATCCCTTTCTCATTCCTTGTAAACAGCATACTCTTGCAGGACGCAGATGTCAGATTCTCTGGTAGGAAACTAAAACAAGTAGATTTTTTACTGTTATATAAGTGGAGTCACATCATCTGTGGTCATTTCACGCCTAAGGAAAAGAACAAGACTATGCTTAATTATATTCAGATTTCAAAAAAACATTTAGTTTCTTCAAGTTTGGATATTGGTGATTCGGTAGACAGATTCTTTCTCCAAGTCATTAAAAATGTTGCCTCAGCATGTGGATATTGCTGGAGGTATCAGCCTTAATATTGAATAAAAACACAAAGTTCTCAGCACTTTGAGACTTTAAAAAATAATTAATCCAGCCTGAGTATTGCTGGTTCTGCTTTCCTCAACCTGCATGGCTGACACAGTCTTATTGATGGTCACTTAAATGCTCATTTTTTGTCCTCGGCTGCTTCATATACTTGCCCTGTTTGATGATGGCCCTGTTCCATCCAAGAGGAAGCCAAACATGAGGAAGCTGTACAGAGCTGTACTTGCAGCCAAATGACTATGTTCATTAAGACCTCACCCCACACTCAATTTTATGACTTCGGCGCTGGCTCTAATTACTGAATGGATTGAACAAGCTAAGCACTCTAGCAACCTATTATTAAGACTACCTGAAAACACAGCTGAGTCTAGCTATTAGAGGTGTGACCAACTTTGTTTTGGAAAATAAAATCTAAATGAGAGCAACTCCTCCCCTTCTACCCAGTCTCACCTGACTTCTGCTGATCTGTCACACCCTTAAAATTTTTACCTGAGTGAGATGAAACTACAGAGGAAACCATGAGTTACATGTGATTCAGTACCAACTTAATAGGACAAAAGGAGAGTGTCCTTGTTCCTTTAGTAGTGTGCTCTGCACAGCAACTCCTCTCTTCCATCACTACACTGGCCGTGCTTGCTCGTTAGCCTTGGAGTCGGTTCTGTTAATAGAAAATGTGCCAGTATGAGCCCACCCTCTCGAGAACACGCTGCTAGTAAGTGGTTGATATAGGAGCTTCTGCAGAGTCGGCGGGAAATGAGTTTGCTTAGCCAGGACTTGCACTGTCATTGACCGTGAGCACTCTCACTGCAGTGGTGTCAGCACACCAGCCCAGCTAGGACCAATAAAACCCCTCTGCAGGCCTAAGCATTTGATTATTGCAAAAATAGGTCACCTAGGAATACAGACTGCCAAAAGCACACGCGGACAAGTAAACAACTTCTGGATGTGCATGGCAGAATGGGGAAATATCCTAAAACCTAGGACCAGTAGATCAGTGGGAGAAATAATCCTGCTACCCCAGGATTCCAACTGCCACGTTGAAGTTAGTGTGAATACAGCCAATGACTTCAATGTGTACAGGATCAAAATCCTGGGACTTAGTTCTGCAAGGCATCAAGCACTCCCATACGGTGCTGAGAGCACTGGCTTTCCTGTAGAAGCTCATGAGTTTTGAAGAGTCTGAAATTTAAAAACAAAATGTTAGTGCAGATACTTTCTGAAAATGAAAGACCTGCAAAGACATGGAGTCAATACATGAGTTAATTACATCTCACCTGCTTTCAACGGAAACATAAATTACTGGTTTGGCTAATTACAAGATTGCAAGAGCACAGTTAAAGGTGAGATAGAACCTCTCTTCAAGATCTCTTTGGAATAATAAAAGATAAAGATAACAGGGTAAATACAAATCTATAATTTTTTTCAATTAAACAAAACAAACTATATCCCTTTTGCTGATATCATTTTAGTATGGAGTCTATTATTTAAACACCTAATCATTTAAAACTGAACCAATGACCTGCATTAAGGTCTAAACTCACCACATTCTATTAATTTCAAGTAAATACAGATTATGGTTAAGCAGTCCATATTTGTTGCTGAAGATGAAAAGGAAAACCATTGTGCTGGGGCCACCAGCAGGGAAACACACAGAACTAGAGCTTGCTGTAGCCATGACCAGTTTTTGAAAACAGCAGCCTTGCCTACAAGCACAGTATATGCAGTCTACTCCAATTTAGTACTAACTAAATTAAACTAACTGCTAACTAACTAGCTTATTTAAAGTTGGAAACCTCTCCTGTGCTGGTAGTTCAAGGAGCAAAGATTGTTTTCTCAGCTTCAGACAGCTGAGGGTCTTACCACCATAGGTCCCAGAGCATAAGTAAGCCCAGCTTGATTCAAGGTAAGTGTGCAAAGAAGTGCTATACCTCTGCCTTGCTCTCTCCAGCGCTCCTGTAGGAGCCTGATCATGACAGCTGATTCTGCACACCACCGTCTGGGCCTGCAGAGGCTATTGGCCTTCACACAGCCGTGACGCAGATAATCTGCTGCTGAACTGGAGGGAGCCATGGATTTGACAGATGTTCATGCAACACTCTGCTTGAATCAATACAGCCTACTGGTCTGAAGTCAACTTTCCACGTAGTAAATAAACTGAGGTCAGTGTATCCCCAGCCTGGTTAATCCGCAATCCAGACAAGCCATGCGTAGATAACCGAGAATTGATTTCCACATTGAAATGGTAGACAAATGACTACAAACTGTCCATTTGATTTATTATCTACAAGGAAAAAAATACATGTTTTAACTATAATCAGTGTAAACTCTAAACTTTTTAATTTTTTAAGGAAAAAAACCCAAAAGATCCAAAACTAAAAATAATGAAGTGGCTTATTTAAGGCATGGCTTCTTGTTTGCTGATTTAAAAAGCAAAGCAGTGTTACTAAGACAGATGAAGAAGCCTGAGCTGTCTCTCAGAACAGCATATCCAGCATAACTTCACACGGATTAAGTGGTGAGCTGAGAAAAGTTAATTTAAACCAGCTTTGGATCCTCCCCTTTTCAGTCTTCTCAGGAGATGAAATAACATCTGGTAGCATTATCAGATGGACTAAACAAGGAAAGGAAATAGGAAATCAGTTTGAAACAGCCATGGCTCAGGCAGTTTGGGGGGAAAAAATGAAAGAATTGTGGATACCAGCAGAAGAGGTCACTAGCAACACTGATGCAGTAGCTAATCCAGTCATGGACACTAAGGCTTGCTGTATTTTCCTTTCTTCTTTAGTTATGTGTTGATAGCTACTCCATGGGACCGTGGGCCTAGGAAGGAGAAAAGTTTTATGTGTGTTAGTTTGGAATAAAGAACTAAATTTGGGGGTTTGTCCTCTTGAGCAGTTGAGCCAGTGGATCTGTTCCTAGTAGCTGTCCAGAGGAAGACAAAGCTTTGTTTGCCTTCTTGATGCACTGCGCAATAAACTGGAACTGAAAGAGTTGAGTCAAACAGGATTTTAGCTATTGTGAACAGTCTTTGTAAAAGACCTGAACAGTACAAACTCAGTTTTTCCCAAAGGGTAGGATTGACCAACTATGCAGCTGCAGGTTGGAGCACAACAGACTCCTAGAGCATTCATTCAGCTTTGCTAAACATCGTTACTTCAAGCTTAGGTCCAAATTATTTTACTAATGCTTGGATTAAGCAGAAGATCTTCTCATTACTCTCTGTTCTCCTTGCACTTCTGCCATTTGTCTTTTCATGCTGAAGAGTGGCCTTTCAAAAAGACTGAGTTGTTTGATGGACAATATTACATAAAATCATATTTTTAATTGTTTTTCAGCCTGTTTGTATCTGTCCCTGAGGAAATGTTTATGGCAAAAGCAATGACAGGCTCCACTGCTTGGGAAGAGTTAAAGACAAACTATTGTGCAAGTTGTTTGCTCCTTACGAGGGGTGTGTTTGCTGAACCACCTTCTCCCGGTCCTTGTTCTCTCTATTCCCCTGGGAAAGATATTGATGGACATACTTCATCTTCAACAGGAACTAGAAGCAGGCTTTATTTCTACAGAGAATCCATTATGCAGAGAGGAACATAAAGACATGCCAATAATTCTTACAGTATTTATTACACTGTTATCTCAAACATCAGATGAATTAATAGTTATCTGTAAAATGTACAGTTAGTCTAGGCTAAAACAACCATACCAGTCTTTGAAAAAATTGTAAATTTCCTTTTTCATTCAACAGAATTTTTCATGAATGAATTTTTTGGGAGCAACCCAGGTTTTTGCATTTCCCATTGAAATTTATTGGTAAAGGGTATTTCCTAATACAAAGTAAAATGTTAATGACCTCCCTCAGCAAATCAGGTTGTGGACTTTAAACATGTGCTTAAAAATTTCAAGCGCATATTTAACTTTTGCTTGTGGGGAAAGTCATTGGGCAGTTAGGCACTTCTGACTGGCTGCCGATCCAAATACCAGATATTCGTGATGAAATTTCTCTTGTGAATGGACAAGACTTGGCTTTAGCAGATCCAGGAAGATGAGTAGAAGCATAAAAGGACACGCTCCTTCCCCAGCCTCATGAAAGCTTCTCTGCTACTTAAATGAGTCTTCAGTAATACCCCAAGACCAAACAACAGGACAAATTCTGCTTCCTCAACTCGGATAAGCATTCACAGTAAAATGTAATCCAGGTTAGAAAGCTTTGTCCAAATCTTTGGGCAAAACCAGATGGAATTATTCAGAAAATATGGCAATAGTGGGATAAAGATCTGATGGAGAGTGAGAAATGTCCAAGGCTACTCACACACATATCACCAGCATCACTAAATGCAGCCCCCAGAGAAAAAGCAATACTTGCAGGAGGAACCAAATTCCATGGGTGGCTGCCAGAAGCTGAGGATTAGGTGCTGCTGTACTATTACTACAGACTGTTTACACACAAGAATCAGGAAAAAAACTGTACAGAAATAGGATTGGTAATACTAATCTCAAAATCACAAGGAAGACTGTCTATATATATCTAATCTGTTAACCAATATCGAGCTGGGGAAGGGAACTGGTACCATTTCTAGCTACCTTTCTTAATGAAAAAAAGATTTATTCAGCCTTGCTGCCTTGTCTAGTATTTGTTTTCCTACTTATACCTTTAAAGCCACTGAATGATTTTAACCTGATTTTATAACTGGATAAAGGTGACTAACCAATACAGTGCAAAATGTTTTCAGAATGAAGGTAACAAGGAAAGACACAGAATCATACATGCTTTTTTATAAATTCCAGTTACACATTAATGAGGGAAATACTCAACATGAGCTTACAAGAATCTACAAAGAAGCTTGCAAAGACCCCAACAACAAGAAAAGTTACAGTCAGCTTGCCATCAGTTGGCAGGTGTAAGCTCATAGGAAACTCCTCAGCACAAAGCTTGTGAGGTGGCTTGGTGGTGAACTGAAGTGAGACGGAACATCCCAAGCAGGGAAGGCAAAACAGGCGGTGGAACAACTGACCTCACCAGGTTCAGTCCCTCTGTAGCTGCTTATTCTTACTCGCCACGCCATTCGTAAGGATGGTTGAAAGGTGGATTAGATCAGAGAAGGGATACAGCTGAAAACAGCAAGGCCATCTGTGCTACCTGGCTCACATCCCCGTTGTTCTTCACTGAATGATTACACACGGAGATCGGTGAGCTCACTGTAGGCACTGGCAACAGGAACTATGCAGGAGTAGAGATAGGGCTGACTAACCTGGTCAGTGAATGCTTGCTCAGAGACAATCTGAGCTTCAATACACACATTGTGAAGGCAGACAAAAATCTGGGGCCTGCAGTGAGGGACGAGGAGGAGTGGATGGCTACACTGTGGGTAATAAAAGGCTTAGAACAGACTGAGAAGTTTTACTCAGTCTGAGGGACACTTTGCAACATGATTAGTATCAATGAACCCAGCAGAACTAATGATGAAGATACCAGACAGTGTAAGAGTATCAGAGTTTGGCTCTGTGGAAGTGAAACTCTAAATTATTCCTATTTATTTTTTGAAGACAAGAATAAATATCTGAACCTTGAAGAAATACAGCAAGAATTTCAAACAAGATGAATAATTGTTCACAAAATAAAACTCTCATATATTAAAGTTTTTTCTTAGACCTACAGGCAGACACTTGTTCCCGTAAGGCACGCGTGAAGCAATGGCACTATGAGACTATGCAATTCTTTCAAGACTAGGCAGGATAAATCAGTTCACAGTAAGCTCCAGGCTTTCATAGCTACAGCTACATGGAAGCTGAACGAGGGTCAGGTCTACACAACATCTCAACTGTGGAGTTCAATCTTACTTTTCCGTATGTCACAACCATTTTTATTAACCTTTGTACAAAGAAAGGCTGAATTACCTATTAACAGCCTCTTCAGTCATAAGCCTTCATTACAAACTGTTCATATGTGTGTAGATCTTTATAGCGTACTTTGTAGCTTAGCTAATGATAACACACACAATAATCACCTGGTATGGTTTATACAAAGTATTTTTTATATGTACAAGCATACCTTCCATGAGCACCACAAGCTTGCAATTTTCAAAACAGCTTCAGGCATTTGGACCTATTAATGTTCACTCAGGAAATTTCTACATCTGTGGAAAACTCACCCTTGATGTCCAAAGACAGGCTGGTAAATAAATGTCTTGTTTTGAAAAAAGGGCTAAGTCCCAGTGGAAGTCCAGCACTTTTGAGCACGACTCAGTCAATAAGGCAGCTTCCCCCTTCATGGCTGTAATCACAAGACCTCCCGGCTGGAAAATATAGCCATCTGTAATTAGAAAGAAATATGCACGTGACAGTTATTTATGCTAAATCTACTTTATACGGTCTGACCATAAGAAGTGGCCTTGTAGTTATCAATTTTATTTAAGCCTTTACGTTGCCGGGCTGGCTTAAAAGGCCATTTATGTCAATAGGAATCCAACCCTCTTTGTCTCCTGTGCATGCAAGTATAGCACTGCAAATATTTACCCCATTAGACAGTTAGCTCCACCCGAGTATGAACAAACAAAAACAACTGCTCATAGCATTCCAGAGAAACAACACAGCACAAGAACAAAGATTTCCACATGCAAACACAGGCAACCAGCGAACCACAAAGCAGCAAAACCAGAAGATTCTTAAACTTTAAAAAATAGGGGCAAGTTCTCTTTGATATCCACAAATCTTTGTGCTGCTGATCCTGGAGTAAGGGATAGAAGCCTGCCTGATTTTTCCAGCTGAGATCCCTCCAGTGAACGTGAGAAAATTAAATACATATTCAGTTGAATAGATGCCAAGGTTGGCTGATGAGAAGACTGATAGCTTCTCAGATGGGAGGCAGAGACTTTTTAGCTTCTCAGATGGGACACAAAGCCATTATATCTTGAGGCATTTGTATTTGTTTCTTCTCTTTCCTCTGATGGGGTTGTCGTTCCTTATTCCTCATGTTTGTTTCTCGCTTGCTGGATGTGGGACATAAGAAACTAGTAACACCCAAGAGATTGATGCCTGTTTGCCATGAGATCTTTTTGCAATCAGAGTTTCTGAGGCTCTGCAATAGATGTGAAGGCACCGATCTCATATTTACAAATATCACAAACATCTGACCTTGTGAGGCAATACACAAACAAACCTGACCAAACAGTGAAACCTGGGCGAGTTCTACACCTATAAACCATTTCGTATGATAACAGGGTAGAAACATATAGTTGCCTTCTGACCTCAAAGCTTGAATCTATCCTACTTTGCTCACCTTTGAATAAAGAAAGCAGAAGCTTTTGCAGCAGTCAGAGAGAAACGGGCACCTCTCAAGGCCAGTCCAGACAAACTGGGATCTCAGCATCCCTCTGGAGGTACTACCTCCCCCTGCTCTCTCCTAGGGCAACGGAAAGCAGTGGGCTACTAATTTCGGCACCTCCATTACATGCGTTAATCTAAGCAAACTGAGTGGGCGCAGTGCACATTCTTAAACCATGCACGTTGTTCTCCGATCTGTTTTGAACTCCTTCAGCACTGTGCATAGGCAACATCCCAAAAAAAGCCTGCATAAGTGAGTGAAGCTGGCAGCGTGCAGCTCAGATCATTAACACGATGAAATTTGCAGAACCCTGATCTAGTATTTGATTTAAGACTGATCTGTTAGCAGTATCTGTAAAAATAGTGAAATTTACTGTGGCGTGTTTGAAGCTGTTGTATAAGGTCCAGTCGTGCATTACAATGATTACAATGAGTTACAATGAGTTACATCAGCATGTAACTAGTACAATTTAGCACATAATTATGTCCTTCGAGTTTGCATGCAAGTGGCCTGATCTCTTTATTACAAGTGAAGTGTGTGCTTATATGAGTAAAAGCTGAAGGGTTTGGCTTTAAGTAAATACATTTTTCAGCATAACCTAGTTTTAGCAGTTTCTAAAGTATCGCACGAGGCAAAGTGGTAGGCTTCCCGCATGCTGCACTTTGTTCAGCTTGGCAATCTGAAAACATGCCTAACAGCAATTCTTACCACCTAGGTATAGTGAACTGCCTTAGAGAGCACTGATGTAATCACTGACATGGGAATCTAAAGATTTTGCCTGAAAAGCAGCAATGTTTACAGCACCAATCGTGATACAACACAGAATCATAGAATCATACCACATCATGCACTAGTGCACGTGCACATTCTCTCTCCGATGTTGTTTCTCCTCTGCATTGGTCTTCCTGGTTGCATTGGGAGTTTTACACTGGAAAGCCTATCCCCAATGTCCTGTCCAAAACCAAGCCTATTCTCTGAATATATGACTCTACAGCACGATGGGAGAAAAAATCTTGGTGAGATTAGCTCCGTGTATTCACGCTCTCAGGATGGCAGCCTGGAAGAGGCACTGGCAGTATTCAGGCACCTCCTCTGACCTCTTTCATGCTGTCATAATGTTGTCCTGGAGGATAAGCTATAGATGTCTTAAAGTACTTTTTTTTAAAAAAAGCAATGTGAATTGGGCAGAATCATCCTATGGGACAAGCTCTGGAAGGAAGTATTTCCCATACAACAGCAACAGCTCTAAAGCTGTCAGCCACTGTGCTCCAGAGTTTAAGGGACATGAAGATGTGCAGACATAACCAGAGTGTGTGATACTGAGTCTATTCTTGGTAGCCACAGCTCTGCTATTTATAGGTATTACTGCAGTAAGGACATGGAAGGAAGGCACAGAGGAGAGAATTGCTCATCTGATTTAGACCCTGGCTATCTCATCAGACATCAGGGCTGCAGCTAGCTCTCCTAGATGGGAACAGTCCTTCTACCTGACATAGCAGGAAGAGTTTGGAAAATGAGGATGCTGTGAAGTTCCTTCCTCTCCTGTGTAACTACTCGTTCCAAGCTGAACAGCTACAGGAGACTGTCACTACACATCTCCTGCACTGTGGCATGATGAAGTCTAAAGCTTTAAGCAGGCACTGGGGGAGTAACTCCTTTGCAGTGACTTCATGGTTAACCCTACAAGCTAGCACAGGAATTCCAGAAGCACCCTCCTCAGGCACATATGACAAGAATAAGTGGGAAGTTTGCCATCACAAGAGGACAAGAAGTGCTGGAATGGCGTACCACGAGAAGAGGGCTGTAAGGGGAACTTAGTTCACATTGCAATCCTTGAGGAAATTTCCTTTTCATCCTACATGCAAATGACCAAGTCCCAGGTCGCCAAACAAGCTAAAACCTTTTGAGCTTACAGTCAGCCACAGACATGCTTGCACATACACCGTGGAGGAACCCTTTTACAAAACCTGATGTTGTCTAAGGATCGGAGATAGAAATGTGTTTAGTTTTCTTCCTCATGCAAGTAATGTTTCCATCAAGAAATAAATGCATATAAAAGACAGCGTTCCTTCTGGGCCTTTTTAAATGATGATACATCTCTTTATTTCACCTGTTCTTTAGACTGTAATGACTTGGACTGCTATTATAAGAAACTGGCCATCCCCTCATATAACAATTGACTAGCTACTCATTTACAAAGGCTTTATAGCCAATAATTCCTCTTTCAAGGACCCCCACTCCTTATAGTGCCCTGGTTTTTATGTCTCAGCTAATGTAAAAAAAAAGAAAAAAAGATGTCAACACCAATTCTAATTAGTATCTTTAAAGATCTGGAGGTAGTATAAATACATGTATAAATGTAAATATATCAAGACCAGAATCCCAACAATTTTTAACCATACCCAGATAGAACGGCTTGCCTCAGTAACACTGCTCGTATCAGCCTCAAAAACCTACTAGTATCAAGGAAGTAATTTTTTCAACAATAATACAACCAGAAAATAGTATTTTTTTTCACAATGGAGTTTAAAGCAAATCACTATCCTGAATATGAAGTATGAACTCATTGAACTCGCTGCTACATAAATATGCAGAACAATGGCCATGAATGGAGTTGAAACCAAGACAAAGCCGCTGTCTTTGTGTCAGGACAGAGGTTCATTGACAGTGAGTCAGTACCCACAGCTGCATGTGGCATGTCGCTTAGCTAATTATATGATAGCTGTTACATGAATTTATGGGCACTTGAAGACTGCAGCCTACATATAATTGTTCTTTCTGTTTTGTTCTGGTAAAAAAAACAGCTAGAGAAACGTCAGCAACTAAACAAAAAAAAACTTCAATTAACATTTGTCATATGCTCGCTACAATATTATTAACTACACAAAGATAGAGCTTTGTTAGGATATCTTAGGGTTTCATTTCCTTGCTCAGACTCCAACCATAGTTTATCACCCTTGGATTATGTAAAAGCAGCCAAGTTTTTCAGTCCTGCTCACTGTGGATGACTCACATTATTATATACTAACCACCAACACATTTTATTTTACTCCTTTGTTTTACATGCCTGAAGTGTTCCGGCTAGGGTTTGTCTTGTTCAGAGCCTGTACGTTCCGCATACTGCTTATTGTACCATGTAATCACTCCCTGTCCTTCTCCTTTTAGCTTTTAATGAGATCCTGCACTGGGACTTGGGCAATTTCACAAAACTATGCTACAGAACTCATCATACAGCCTGTATTACCGAGGTACGCTGACCTCCAAGCAGGCACCATGCCATCTGCAGGCTTTGCTGCTGGCGCCTGAAGATTCACACAACTACACTGGAGATCGCTGCTAAAGCAAAGAACTCAGTCTGACAAACTGCTGCTGATGTCAAAAAAATTTCTCAACTCTTAAACATAAGGTTGCCATCAGAATCAACGCATGCCACTAAATCCTTTTACGGAGACACAGGAGATTAAGGCTTAGCTTATGACTGGGAAGGTTTCTATTCTCTGTATCAATAGGAGAAAGGCTTGAAGGTGAATAAATTCCAAAAAGTCCCCAGCGAAGCAGAGGGAGAGCAGCTTTAGGCGCAGTATAGGTCTTGCTCTGTGACTCTCCACCTCTGCCTTCTGAGGTTGTACCAGCAGCCAACTCATTGGTTGATCTAGTTTAAGCAGGGAGAAAAATAAAATGCCCAAGTATCCTAAACTTCCTAAGAGGCCCATGAAACAGCCTTTGTGAGGCAAGCACGTTGTCAGATTCCACAACGGCACAGAGTGTAACACAGAAAGCATGAAAGAACAGGTGAAATTATTTATTTATGTAACGAGTAGTGATGCTGAGTGCTTCCAGATTCTGCCGTCTTTGCTAAGGAATGAGATAAAAATAATGATGTCATTAATCTCACAGACACATGAGCGCTTCCTTCCAGAAATAACTGTTAGGCATAAAATTTCAGGCATTAATCAAAGCTTGCAGAGGCCTAACCCTTTTCAGGATTCTAAAATGAAACGTAGAGCAATATGACCGTAAAGCAGCACGAATGTGAAGGGGCATTTAGCCTTTATTCTAAGCAGGTGACTTCAAGAGAAACAAGCTTAGGGCCGATTTCTTAACCAGTGCATGGTCGTATTGCTTCCGCTGGTTTTAGCAAAACTGCAGCAAGTCTTACCAGCTCAGAAGTTGGTCTCTGCTCTCTGAAAGAAGCCTGGAAGAAAGAAGGGCACCACCACATGATATTATAAATATGGAAAAAAAAAAAGTCATA
Organism: Phalacrocorax carbo; assembly: GCF_963921805.1. NCBI lineage: Eukaryota > Metazoa > Chordata > Aves > Suliformes > Phalacrocoracidae > Phalacrocorax > Phalacrocorax carbo. The sequence continues at coordinate 158,988,345 of NC_087514.1, read as the reverse complement.
AAAAGACACTGCAGGAAATTGCAAAGGAGACATACCATGAGGAAAGGAAAAACACAGGATAAAAAAAAATGCCTAAGAGGTTCTCTCAGGAAAGAAAGCTAGCAGATGCAGCTCAGGGAATGTGAACTCTGCCCAGACACTCCGAATATGGGTAAGACTCAGGGAAAAAAATTTTAATACAGAAAGATGTGTTTCCAAATAAAGTAGAGATGTAGCACAAGCAAGGATGAATTATATTTGCTTTCCATAGGTCAACACCAGAAAGAGATTTCTTAAAAAGATGGGCCGTTTTATCTCAGATTCGCAGTCCTGTTAATAAATCTCAAAATAATTCAACAAGAAAGAAAATTTCCCAGGGAATGAGTCTAGCCCTCATTTACAGCTGCCGAAGGTATTGCTTCGCAGTCCGGGGATACAGATAAATTGCCTGTGTCAATTCAAAACGCATACACTGTTGCCATGACGGGAAGTGTTATGTCTGCATGTAATTTCCTAGAACAAATCAAATGTTTCTGCAGAAGAACCCATAAAATGCTGACAATAAATTAAGACTTTTTTCTCTGAAACTAGTTAACTCAAACTTACGGTCAGGTCCGCTGGGTCAGAATAAAAATGAAGAAAGGGAAATAAATCATGTCAAAAAATCTGACATAAGAATCCAAACAATTTTAGCATATGAGACTAAAACCAAAAGCTGTTTCAGTATGCTATTGAGGTAAAACAGCAATGGCAACTGAGTATTTACAATTCCATGTGGAGAGGACACATATGCGGTGGTCGAGCACTGAAGTCTGCGAGGAAAGACTGGGCTGATCCCAAACCAGTCAGTATTAAGAGAAAAATGTTGGGCTCTTCCATCCCTTCCAACAGTGGCACTGACAATTTGGCCACCACGACGACAGTCGAGCACCTCGTCCAAAGGCACAGCGCTCAGCAGGCTCAGCTGTCCCAACTCTTTGCATCCCAGCTAGAACTGAGCAAAGATCACAAGGGATAACCATGTCCCAGATTAATCCTACTCTTCACCATATACAGAGGACCTGCCTCTTTCTGTGTCTTTAATTGATCCTACATTTTTTGTTTGTTACATTTAACACATCGATGAAAGACAGCTGGAACCATCATTGAACCCTCATTGAACATTGACGGTCCAAGACCTTGGACCATCATTCTGCCCGTCATGGGCACAGCTAGCAACGGTTCTTAAATCCTTGGTGTCATTGCTTGGGAAAGCCATTGGGTCCTATACTCTTTCCAACTGTAAAGAGGGCATACTTGACGTGGAAAGGAAGACCTGCTGGCTCCAGTGAGGCCAGCTAAATAAACAAGAAATCCAGTTATTCCTACTGTCAGCACAGTAGCCTCCAGTGTGTCCTGGAGGACCAGCGTCTTAAAAAAGAAGCCTAGCAACTGAGCCCTGCTCTGTAGACACCTCTTGGTGCTAAACTCTAACCTGATGTGCAACACACAGAGGTAACCATCTCTGCTAGGCCGGTTTCTGCTAGGCTGGGCCCATCACGACCCAGGCTTTGCTGGCGCTGGCAGAGCGGCTGCTCAGGTTGTCAGCACGGATGGTGACAGTCAGGAGCCTGGGATCTGCCGAGCGCCCTGTGGCTGGCTGCTGATGCGGCGTCTGGGTTTGATGTGATCTTCTTACAGAGTCCTGGGTGTGGCGGGATCTCACACCATCATTTCAGAATTACAACAGCCAGGATCACCGATCCCTTCATCTTCAGGGCACGCCGCAGCAGACGCCTTCAACCTTCCCTGTGACAAACTGCCTGCCATCTCCCAAGAGGATGAGCCACCCGGGTGGGCTGGACGAGCTGGGAGGGCTGGGCTGTGGGGGCCACCACCACCGCCACCGTCAGCACCACCACCACCAGTGTCAGCACCACACACCAGTATCAGCCCCACCACACACCAGTATCAGCCCCATCACACACCAGTATCTGCACCACCACCATCAGTGTCAGCACCACACACCAGTATCAGCCCCACCACACACCAATATCAGCCCCATCACACACCAGTGTCAGCACCACCACCACCAGTGTCAGCACCACACACCAGTGTCAGCACCACCACCACCAGTGTCAGCACCACCACCACCAGTGTCAGCCCCACCACACGCCAATATCAGCCCCATCACACACCAGTATCTGCACCGACACCACCAGTGTCAGCACCACACACCAGTGTCAGCACCACCACCATCAGTGTCAGCACCACCACCACCAGTGTCAGCACCACCACCACCAGTATCAGCCCCACCACACGCCAATATCAGCCCCATCACACACCAGTATCTGCACCGACACCACCAGTGTCAGCACCACACACCAGTGTCAGCACCACCACACACCAGTGTCAGCACCACCACACACCAGTGTCAGCACCACCACCACCAGTGCCAGCACCACCACCACCAGTGTCAGCGCCGCCGCCGCCCCGGCTGGGCGGGCGGGCTCAGCCGGGGTCCCCTCAGGGCTCCCCGCTCCGCGGGCGGTTACAGCCCCCCAGAGCAGAGCGGGGCGGGGTGGGGTGGGGCGGGGCGGGGCGGGGCGGGCGGCGCCGCGCGGTCCCGCCGCCCTCCGCCGCCGTGCGGGCGGGGCGGGGTGGTGTGTCCCACACGTCATATCAGCCGCCCGCCCGGGATTGGCTGCCGCTCCTCACCCGACCGGAGGCGTGCGGCCGGGCTGGCGCGGCGGGCTCCCGCGCTCGTGCCCGGCCCGGCCCGGCCCCGCCCCGTCCCGAGGGGAGGGGTGGCGGAGCGGCGCGGCGCGGCGCGGCGGGCCGGTCGCTGCCTGCGGCCGCCGGTAGGTCAGCGGCGGGTAACGTGACACCCGCGGCTGGGGGCTTATAAACCTTACCCAGGGCGCAAGGCCGGCGGCGGCGAGCCGGGAGGGAGGCGGCGGGGCAGGGCTGGGGCCGTTCGCCCTCCCTCCCGCAGGGGCCGAGGCGGGAGCAGCGGGCGCAGCCCCCTGAGGTGAGAGGGCGGGGGAGGGACGCGCGGTTTTAACGAAGCCGGGTCTGACAGGAGCGGCGGCGCGGGAGTGCTGCTCGCGTCCTCCCGTGGGGCCGAGCGTCCCGGGTCACGGGCGCCGGGGCCCCGCCGCTGCCCGCGACCCCCCCCCCCCCGCCCCGGCTCGTCGGGCTCGGGGCCGTTCGCCCGGTGCCTCAGGAGCGTGGGGCAAGCGGCGGCGTGCGGGGGCCCGACCTGGCCCGTTACTGCGGGGTTTAACGGGCTGTCCCCGCGCGTGTGTTTCAGGACTGCGGTGAGGCCGATGCCCAGGTTGGAGAGCTGCGCCTGGAGCTGTTCGTGCGCTGCCAGGGGAAGGCACAAGCCCCAGCTGGGGGACGCGGCTGCCGGGCTGGCCGCCAAGGTGGGCGAGATGCTGAGCTCCTCCGTCTCCAGCCCCCCGCTGGCGCTGGCGGGGCGCGGGGAGCGCAGCCCCGGCGCCTCGGGCGCCAGCAGCACCTCCGGCAGCAGCACGTTGATCTGGAGCCAGCACCTGGTGCGGAGGAGCGTCGTCCTCTTCGTCGTGGGCGCGTTCATGGCCCTGGTGCTGAACTTGCTGCAGGTCCAGAGAAACGTGACCCTGTTCCCCGACGAGGTGATTTCCACTCTCTTCTCCTCCGCCTGGTGGGTGCCCCCGTGCTGCGGGACAGCAGCAGGTGAGTTGCTGACCTCCACGGGTGTTTGTTTGGGTTCGTTCCCCGCCACCCGCCCGTGGGGAGGAGAGGAGAGGCGGCGGGGCTGAATTTGCGACCCGCGCACGTGGGGGCTCAGCGCTTCCGTCACCTGGAGTAGGTGACGTGGGCTCTGGCTTTTGCAAGGATGCGTGCCCGCTCCGGCTTCACCCACACGCGAGAGCGACCCACGCGTTCCCCGCGTGCCCGAAGGCTTTTTAATTTGAGCCGGCGCGCGCTGAGTGTGGGTAAAGTGTCCGTTCCCCCGCAGGGCGGTGGCGCGTGGCGCTGCCACGCGAGCTGCCGCCGCGTTTCCCGGTGACAGTGTGAGTTCGGTGCGGGGTGGCCCCGCTCTGTGTGTGTGTGTGTGTGTGTGTGTGTGAGTGTGTGTGTGTGTGTGTGTCCCCACGGCGGGGCGCGGGTGGGCGAGGTGCGGCCGCGCGCCGTGGAGCGCTGCCGTCGCGCGTCCCTGCCCCGCGCCGGCCATTGGCTGCCGGCGAACTGGTGAGTGGCGGACGGCGCCCGCCATTGGCTGCCGGCGCGAACTGGCCACGGGCTGGGCCGAAAACAAGGAAGTCACGTGCGGCGGCCCCCTGCCCGTCCCTGCCTGCCCGCTGCCCGTCCCTGCCTGCCCGCTGCCCGTCCCTGCCTGCCCGCTGCCCGTCCCTGCCTGCCCGCTGCCCGTCCCTGCCTGCCCGCTGCCCGTCCCTGCCTGCCCGCTGCCCCCTGCCCGTCCCTGCCCGTCCCTGCCTGCCCGCTGCCCCCTGTACGTCCCTGCCGCTTGCCTGCCCGCTGCCCCCTGCCCGTCCCTGCCGCTTGCCTGCCCGCTGCCCCCTGCCCGTCCCTGCCTGCCCGCTGCCCCCTGCCCGTCCCTGCCGCTTGCCTGCCCGCTGCCCCCTGCCCGTCCCTGCCTGCCCGCTGCCCCCTGTACGTCCCTGCCGCTTGCCTGCCCCTGCCCCCTGCCCGTCCCTGCCTGCCTGCTGCCCCCTGCCCGTCCCTGCCTGCCCGCTGCCCCCTGCCCGTCCCTGCCGCTTGCCTGCCCGCTGCCCCCTGCCCATCCCTGCCTGCCCGCTGCCCCCTGTACGTCCCTGCCGCTTGCCTGCCCGCTGCCCCCTGCCCGTCCCTGCCTGCCCCTGCCCCCTGCCCGTCCCTGCCTGCCCGCTGTCCCCTGCCCGTCCCTGCCTGCCCGCTGCCCCCTGCCCTTCCCTGTACGTCCCTGCCCCTTGCCTTCCCCTGCCCGTCCTGCCCGCTGCCCAGCTGCAACGCAAAGTACCCCAGAAAGCCCGGGCCCCGGTGCGGTTGGCGCAGCAGCCGGCACTTACCTGGTGCGCTAGTGTTGATAGCTCTCTCCTATCCTTGTTAAAATAAGACATTGATAAAGGTTTGGGAGATTAAAAAGGTGTTAAATCTTAGGAAATAAACCCACTGGAAACTTTTTTTAAAAAGCTTGATTGAAAGTACTTTGAACAACTCTTCCATGGTGTGTTTTTTTTAATGCAGTGATATTGTCGTGTGCTATTTGTACTTCATAGTAAGGGAGTATGAATGATAAACTTGAACGAATTATAAACTGCATCGTAAAAAGGCATTACCACAAGATATGGTCCAATGACAGTTCTCATAGTCCTGTCATGGTTGGATTAACTTTGGCATTTAGCTGTTACTATAAGGTAAAAGTCCTGGTAACTGGCATCAGAACAATGGAACTGTTTCAGCATCTGATCACATGGGTTTTTTTAGAATGGTATGTCTTGTAGCTTGCTTAATGTAGAAGTCATTCCTCGTAGGAGCTTAAGGAGTGGGAAAGGGTAGGAAAGGAAATGTGCGTTTTACATATAGTTAAAGCAGCACGTCCAACCCTGGACTTGGTGACAACACATGGAGTTGCAAGGCTTAGCAGAATGAAACTCATCTATTGTTTGTGCTAGCAACTGATTTTCTGTTTTTCTTCTGCAACCGCTTTGCAGACTGATAAGGCTGAGAAAATGCTATATGAGGATAAAAAATTTGTCTGATTAATAGTATGATTAGTTATTTTCCCCTGACATAAATATGACTGATGGCAAGTGCTGCTTTAAGTTCAGCTCTGCTTCTGTTTGATATCAAAACTCATCTGATCTGGATGGCAGCCTAGGCTGACTTACAGCCCAGCAGAAGCAGAGAAAGCAGCTCTGTCAAGAAGCTTTTGAGTCCAGGCAAATATTTAATTGAGGACCTGATACACAGCTGTTGAGTCAAGTTCATAAAACTGTCTGCCCAGCACGTGAGCAATAAACGTACATTCCATTCCTCACTTGAATTAAGCTTTTTGTTATGCTTTGTTATTTTTGGTACAAAACAGGCATCTGCTCAGGATGTCAAATGAGATGTGCTCATGGGAGAAAAGGAGCTTGAAGTCAGATACCTTAACATTGCAACGTATATCTCTGCTTTAAAGGTTCAAACAGAATATTGCTTGTTGGAGTGGGGTTTTTTCTTTTCTAAAGGTGGGGGGTAATAAGTGTCTTGTCTTCATCAGGCTTACAGCGGCTCACTCCTTTGTCAAGCACTTATTTGCCAAACTAATATTTAGTAATACTGAATTAATCATTGTGTAACAGTTAGTACAATAGTGTTACTTCTCTTGCAGCTGTCGTTGGCCTGCTGTATCCCTGCATTGACAGCCACCTTGGGGAACCACACAAATTCAAGAGAGAGTGGGCCAGCGTAATGCGATGTATAGCAGTTTTCGTTGGCATTAATCATGCAAGTGCTGTATCCTTGAACTAGTTCACATTGTTGCTTGATGTGCTTAGTCTGTCACGAAACAATCTCTCCCATTCACGTCTGGGAGAATTACAAAGGTAAGGATGGTGCTACTGGCAGAGACACAAACTTCTGTGAGACCTGCAGTACACTGCAGTACTTACTTTAAGATAGATAGTGCACTTCACTTAGAAGTAGTTGGGGGGCTGGTTCGGGGAGGGTGGAGGTATAGACATCATAGTATGTCTGGTTTAACTGTAGGTATAACAGTTCTGTTATTCTAATCTGTACATTGCCTACTTAACACAATTAACTAGTGAGGTACACTGAACTGTTCAGTAAGAGTGTTCTTTGTGTTGAATAATGATGGTTTGTGCAGAAAACCTGCATCAGTAGGGATAACTGGGTTACATGATACAAAAATCCATAGAGTTAAGTCTATTGCAATACAGTGTATTCTTCAGATGCTCGGTGTGACAAAAACTGATATTGCCTTTGCACTCACACTCCAGTCAAAGTCAGTAAGAGCCACGATTGCTCACACGTCTGAAAACCAGATCCTTGATGTGTTGCATTTCTCAGTACAGAATCATGCTCGCTTTCAATTTGAGTTCTCCCTTGTTCAGTTTCAGCAGCAGGATGTCTGCAGATGCAAAAGGATTGTCCTTAACATCTTTTTCCAGAAACTAGATTTTGCAAACAACGTCCAGCTGTCCCTGACTCTAGTGGCCTTATCACTGGGTCTTTGGTGGACATTCGATCGTTCAAGAAGTGGTCTCGGACTTGGAATTACAATAGCCTTTGTAGCAACTCTGATAACCCAGTTTCTTGTATATAATGGTGTTTATCAGTAAGTTATGCTTTTAAAATACTATTTCAACTCTCTTGTCTTAACTAAAAATGGGTGCACATGCAGTGGAAGTTAGTTATTAACATACGTGACATGGTCTTATAATAAGTGTTTTGTGTGTCTAAAGCAGAGAATTGTCCAGTTGTTCCAAATGATCAGATTGAGAACTGGGGGTGGAGGGTGGGGAGCAGACAAGTTGGCATCTATGTTGAAATGGTAACAGCTCAGCAAACTGAACTTCTACTGGCTTAGTGTGTCTTTAACTGGCTCTCAGGAGAGAAAATTTCTAAACTTTGCTGGCTAGGACATTGGGTTTTAGAAGCTTACAAAGTTAACAGGTTTAATTTGGTCTCCGTATTTCTTCTCCTGTATTATTGGGTTGTTTGGGGTTTTTTTGGGGGGGGAGCCTAGGAAGAGAATTTTATAGCCTCTTGTTAACAGTATGTAAGGTGATGATAATAACTTTTCTCTAACTTATTTCCTTTTGTTTACTAGGTATACATCCCCAGATTTTCTTTACATCCGTTCTTGGCTTCCATGTATATTTTTCTCAGGAGGTGTGACTGTAGGAAACATAGGACGCCAACTGGCTATGGTAATTACTGTATAATTAGCATTTCCTTTAACTATCTAAACACCTTCCATTGTTAGTCCAAGAACAAACTGTGCCTCTAAGGGTATGACTCACAAACTGAGAGATTAATAGATATCTTCCCAAGAGCTGAAATGTAAGCATACAACCTATGTTGCCAGTAGAGTGGGAATTGTCTTGGTAAGTGTTTGTATCTTCTGTATTTAACTTTTCCAGCAACAGCATAAATAAGACTGGAATCAGTATGCCACTTCTGGTGAGAATCTTAATCACTCCTGCTCTGTCAGTACTTTGAATTAACATCTAAGGTAGCTAGAAAACTGAGACACAGATGGGCTTTCTCTGTTTATTCAGTAAAGCATTTCTGTAATGTCGATGAAAGGAAATGTCCCTGCATAGCATGAAATTCCATCATCCTAGGATCAAATATGCCCTTTCTGGTCACTTAAGATGTAGTTCAAGTATGATTCCATATATGGGGTATACAGTGTGAATTACTGTCTCATTTGCTAGGTTCCTAAGTAATTATTTCCTTGTAGCATTCCTTGGCTGTATGCTTGCACATCAACCTAAGGCTTGGTTGTGAAAAGTGTTCTGACACTGATGGATAGGAATAATTAATACTATATTGATTTAACTTCTGTGTTCTTTGCTACATAAGTCCTTTATCCTGAAAAACATCCTTCAGGTATTTAACTTCTCTAAGGCTGCTGTGGTTTAGTTGCCTTTAATTTTTACCGAACAAAGGGCATCTGTAGACTTGGGAGTTCTTGAAATATTAGACTCTGAACCGTTTAGTAAAGGGGAGAGCTACTTTCTGGGACTGAACCACAAATGAGTAAAAAGATTAGTCTAAAGCTAGCTGCCTTTCCTGGAACAGGCGTTCTGTCTCTTCTGCCTACCCTTGCTAACCCAGCGGATGGATGCTAATGTACTTTTAATGTGAATAGTCTGAATTTGATGCTGGAGATGAACGGGCTTGCAGACAAGCTGGGGAAGAGAGCCATGTTCCTTGATCACCACTGTCTAAAGATCAGTTTCTTCAGTATTGATTCTCAGTTACACAAAATTAACAGTAACCTCTTGTAGAAAAGGCTGGGTTAATAAAAAAAAAAAAGCATGGGGCAAATCTACTCCTGTTCTTGAGGTTTTTCTTTCATGCTGACTTGATACCAAGTTACAGATTTCCCAGGACCGTGGTCACAGTCTTAATTTCAGTCAGTTTTCGTTTGCGCTGAGGTTCTTTAAAATACAAGCTCGCTACTCCCCGTTCCCACCCCAGCGGCACATACTGTCTGCATGTGTGTTTTCTTAGGACTGCATGTCAGGGGAGGGGAAGAGAGGGTATAATTTCTCTTTTTAAATTTGCCACTCACATCAAGTGAAAAAGATATATTAATATAGTTCTATGCAAGCTTTGCTATGGCAAGCAGTCTCTCATAATAAAATTATAGTCAGTTATGTGCTACAGTTCCATATTTCACATCAGCAGATGCAATACTTCCAGTTGCTGTGCTTCTTATGTTAGAAAGCAAAGGAAGGGAGCCTTAAAGAAGAAGGAGATAAAATAAATTTAGACACATAGGACTATTTCTTTTTTTTTTCTTTGACTTCTTTTCACCTGGCATCTCACCCGAATGTGGCTAAAAATCAGACTGGCACCTGCCTGCAACTTTCCTGTCAAACTTGTCATCTTCCTTACAAAGAAAGAGGGAAGTTGTCACAGCAAAGCATTCTATTCTGGTTATCTAGAAGTATCTTCTCATGTGGTTTACATTACTATTACTGAGTCTGGAAAACTTGCAGAAGCCCAACATTTTCATAGGAATGCTTCTGCAAGTCACTGTGAAGCATTTGGTGCTGGAAGCTTAAAAAATTCCACTTCTGAAACAGAATGGCAGTGTTCAGTCTACCAGGTCTTTCTTCTACAGAGATGGCCCAAAAGCATCAGTCTGTTCTGTCAGCCATTGCAAATGTGGCAAGATGATGGAATATAGCATTTTTTAAACTAAACCTGAATAAACCAGTTATTTTTGTAGCTGTATTCTCCTGTCGTCCCTGAGCTTTGTTTGGCTGCATGTGACAGTAGATCAGTCGATATTTTCTGGGCCTGTCTAGAGTAGAAGGTAGCACTTGTGGAAAATACTCTAGTGGAGTAGAGTTGCCTTGCTTCTTCCTCAGCCCCTGCCTAGCTGTTGTAGGTAGAAAAGAAATTAACAGAAGCAGAATGAGAGGTGTCCCTGAGACATCCCGTCTCATCCTGAGAAATGTTAGCTGGGAGGTGCTTGCTGCTTTTCAGTCACAGGATCTCAAGTGAGATTCCATGCAGTAACCAAGTGCAATGCTACCATTAAGCAAACCTGGTCTCAGCAGAGGGGTTTGGGGTTGGTTTGCTTGTTGGGGTTTGGTGGGTTTTTTTGCTATCAGCTTGAGGATGAAATCCCAAATTTTCTTTAATAACTTGATTTGAAAAAGAAAAGATGAAGGTGTTACTGCTGCCACCATCAGCTCTCACTGCTCATTATGACACCTAAAGTTGCTCAGTCAGTGCTCATCAGCTGGATTGAATGGATGGCAACGCTTCATTTTGAGTTGTAACCATCATTCTCAGCATCGGGCAAACTAGGGTGGCATTCAGAACTTGGTCCTCATGAATATCTGTCTTTTGCTGCTGCTCGAGGCTGTAGAACTGTGAATGCATTCAGTACTTGCCAATGCGTTGGCATTTTTGCTCTAGAATGAGAACATATTACAAGCTTTGTTTTAAAGAAAAGTTGGTTAAATTTCTTACACTGACATACTGTAGGGTTTCATACTAGGAAAGGGACTTAGGAGGAAATAATGAAGTCTATCTGATACCAGGCTTTGATTGGAAAATAAAGTAACTTATGCTTGAGGACAGTTTGACAGAGGACTGTTTAAAAAAAAACAAACCTGAATTAATGCCCATTAAGTGAAGCACTGCGCACCTTCTGCTAAGAAATAAACTGAGATAGGGAGGAAAGCTAACAAAGTCTTATAAAAACCAGTGCAATTGGTAGATGGATTTACCAGATGCACTAATTGAGGCAGCACAGACCCATAGTGACTTTTTTGTCTGCAGTTAAAGAGTACGTCCTTGTTGAACTTTTATAAGAAGGCGTGTCTGCTAGGTCATTGTCAGCCTGACTGAAGCTGGTTGACTATTTAATCATTGAAAATATTGCATAATGTAGTCACTTGTCAGATGGCATTAAAATATAACCTGTGTTTGGTTTTTATCCATAGGGTATTCCAGACAAACCACACAATGACTAAATCTTTGAAGAAGAGAGCACGGTGCCAGTGTGAAAGCAACATTAAGAAGATGTGTTCCTGGTTTAAATCAAAGATTATTTAGGAAAAAAAATAATCTTTTTATGGGCTCACTGCACAAATGACTTGTGGAAAAAAATGTTAATCCACTCTTAGAATAGCCAAGTGAAATTAACTGCTTATCTTGAAATCTTACCCTGATTTACTGCATAAGCATTTGCGTATGGCTGTTCTCTGGAAGAGTTTAACACCAAGTTGTCTACAACTGTTCAGGCTAAGTGGCAGTTTTCCAAGTATTAGATTCCACTCTAAGTTATGGAAGCAGCTGCCGTATTTTAAAGCCTTGAAACTGAAATTTAATTACAAGCTCTTGTATCAGTGCCCAAAGGAAGTAGATCGATGGTGCTTAACAATGATGAAGTATGGTTTAATAGGAATAGTATTTATCCAAATCTTTAAAAAATAGGGTTATTTAAAAATAAGAGTGATCAAAGCAGATTAAAAGCATTGCACTAATGCTTTTAAGAGTCGTATGAAGGAATCATGCCCTTACTTGTAATGCTGCATTAAGTTTCTGTCTTTGACGGTGGAGAGGGTTGGAGGGACAAAAGGTTGGAAGTCACTTAGTTTGGAATTTCTAAATTACTTCAGTACGATAAGTGAACACTGGAGACAATCTTGTTCTCACGTGAACTTTATCAGGAAATTCTGACTGGAAATTTCATTACTCCTGAAGCTTGCAGTCAGATTTGCAAGAATCAAGTTCTGGCCCCAATTCAGTAAGAAATTTAAGTGTGTATGAGTACTCCTGTTTAATATTAGACGTCTGCTTCAGTATCTCACTGAAGGAGGTCTTGGGTATCTTAAATGTCTGGTGTCACTGAAAAAATGTTTATTGCAGGCCGTTGCTTGGCCATTGAACATGTGCCCCCAACTCTGTAGATCTGCAGTTTCCTCCTAGAGGTGTCCTTGATCTCGCTTCTGTTTGAGTTGGGGTTTTGACTGAAATGATTGGAAACAGAAGCGGGCCTAAAATGTGATTTAACTGTATGTGAAGAATAGCGAACAGCTTGTTTTCTCAGTTCAGTTTCTGAAAGAGATCACTACTTGTTTTTTCACAACCCTATACAACTTGCAATCTGTGATTGCCTAAAAAAAAGTGCTTATGTCACTACATTAAACATTTGGTGTTTCTTAATACTTAGTTCTGGTGAGCACAACATATTCATTTGATAGCTTAGACCACAGGAGACCTAAATAGCAAGTATTAGGTCTTAAAGTTGAAGTGCAATGTACAGTAAATCTGACCCTCATGTTCTCTTCAGCATCGATCATTTCTTATGAGAGATTAAAGAGAAAAGGGTTCTGAGTTCATTTCAATGCTGCATGGAGTCAAATGGAGCAATAATTTATTTAACTAGTAAAGCTAGTTTTGTTGTACTTTCATTGAACCCAAATTTTTAGAAATACTCCAATTTTGTGGTTATGGTGTACTTGTAAACTTTCATGGATTTGCCTTTTTTGTATTATGCAATTTTTTTGTGTTCATTTCCAATCTTATATGGCTTCAGATGTAGTTGGAGGCATCGGTTGAAGACTGACCCATCAAAAAAAGATGTTGAGGCAAGGTAGCAGTGTTCTGGCTGTTTTCACTCTTCTATGGGAATGCTGTAACTGCTGCTTGTGCTTTTTTGTAGCAGGAAAGGTTTAGCACAAAGTCTGTATTACAGAGCGGACCCCAATTCTAATCTTGCTTTAGTGTAAATCAAGAGTAATTGCATCGGTCTAAGATCCTTCCTCAAATGTTTAAACCTAAATAATCACATTTTATAGGGCTACCTGAAGAAGTTGGGTCCTCAAATCAGGACTGGATCGCCTCAGCTGTTCTAAGAAGTGTGCTGCCTGCTGGGGAGACAGTTTTGTAATCATCTTGAAACCAATTTCAAAATGTTATAAAACCAGATGTAAGTAAAGGGGACAGTGATCTCTACAGCTGTTTGACAGAGAAGTATTTAAGATTTATTTGTAAAGACTGAAACTAAATCTGTATGTGTTGGAAGTAACGCAGCCAAAAATGTATGTCAAAAGTTCATTTTTTGCCAATACTTCTGAGTATCTTAACCAAAGTGATTTAAGTTTGGAAGAGGCAGGAGGGGAGTGAAGAAAATTTGCACTATTCTGAATTTGAACACTTAAATTCTCATTCTCACTGATAAGTTTTCAGCAGTGTGTTCGGTTTTACACTTTTTTTACTATTAAAGTTTTAAGATCAAGTGGTGTTTGCTTTGGATTCTCTGTATTCACATTATGCAGGAATTTTTCTTGAGAAGGACAGTTGTTATGGTTGCATAACAAATATTCAGTCATGCGTACTCGGTGGTTTAAAAACAAAATCTTAAACTGAATGTAGAGATTACCTTTTAGAGGTGTTTGCAGCTTGGGTTATACAGTTGAAGAAAAACAGTCTTGTTACTGTGCCAAGAAAGCAGCGTAAGTGTATGTTATGGTTACGTGACTTAAGGTACAGAATCTTATTACCATTGTCTTCCAAGATCCTGAAATCCATAATTTGAAACCGAATATGGAGGGGGCAGGGTAAGCATGCAAATTCCTGTTGAGGCTTGGTTATCTCTAGTAATGGCTACCAAACTGAAGTATCTTAAAGAGTACAACCAGTAAGAATGAGTAAGCACAGCTGTTAAGGCTAAGCAATTCTGAAACTGTTGCATCATCTGATTTAGGGAAGAGAGCATCTTGTGAATTTAGGTGAAAAGTCTTCAGTTTTACTGCACTTAATTATTTATTTCAGACCTCTAGAAGCTGCTACATTTGTGGTTGAAACAGTAGAATGGCTTTTTGATTAATCTTCATCCGTATCAGTCCAGAGTCTGTTGGCTTAGGCGAAGGAGGCTTCATTAGGAACTTCTTAAATATTTTGGCTTAAATAGCCTGTGCTTCAGGTCAGTGCGTGCTCCACGGCAGCTCAGGAGGTAGCTGTTAACAGCGCCAATCTGAGGATGGCCCAGATCTGCCAGGTACATTGCTTTCCCTCAAACTCTGCTCAGACTTTGTCAAAAGGAATTAAAAATAGCTTTTAAAAAAAATGTGGGATACAGTCTGGTCTTGGAGAACTAGGACATGATGGTGTCCTTTTGAGACAGGAAAGTGTGTACAAAGTTTTTAAAAGAGAAAAAAAAAAAAAAACCAGTCCTCCCAGGGAGAAGGATGATTTGGCCTGTGCACAGTTCCTGCAAATTCATTCAGCAGGTTGTTCAGCCTTTGGCTTTAAGCATGGGGATTTGCAGGTGCTAAATTAGCCACAGGAGGGCCCATAGTCTGTTCTATGAATACAACAGGAACATATTGAGATGAATAATGAAATTAAGTCTCAGTTGCCTTAGTGCACATCAGAGTAGCTCCAAAAGTCATGAGAGCAAAGCATTACATGCTGGACTAATTGAACAAAGCACACTTTGTATAAGAGATCATTGAGGGCCCTATCTTGGAAACCTGTGAGAGGTGTGGGGGATCACAGGTTCTTCCAGCTAAAAGGTCAGGAGGGGTACCTGTGGGTGACAGTGATATTTCTGGGCAGTGAAAAACCACAGGAGTTGCCCCATACTAAGTTTGGAGCCCTTCCCCTGCATTTAAATCCTCGTGTTGTGCAGTGATGATGTTCTGCCTTCATAGGCTACAGCCGGGGACAGGTGAATTAGGTGTGCGACAAACCCACAGTCCACATGCTTATTTGTGTGATAAGAAAGTTTGTGGGTTGTGAAGATGCTACTGGTGTGATCTGGTTAACTTTCAAGGACAGAAATCAAAGTACATGTGATAATTTCTATAGGGAATGCATTGCTGGCCAAAAAGTCCTAAAGGGTCAGAGCTCACATGAGTTTTATTCAGTAGCGTTTCCAGCTGCAAATCACGTTTTCTTCTGTAGTCCTGCCTGTGTGTTAAGTAGTTTGAGTGCTGTTATATTGTTATATTAAACACCAGACAAGGGCTACAGAGATTACGCCAACTTGCTATGTTGCCTAGGGGTTAAAATGCTAGTTACAAATCAGCATTTTTGCACAGAAATCAAACATTTTCTACTGGGCCAGTGGCTCCAGCACTGCCCTGTGGCAGCCAGATGGGTCTCTGGTGCCGACCTTGTGTGGCTTGGAGCTGGCGAGGGGAGGCCAGCCCCTGTAGCAGCTCCAGGTATGCTCCAAGCTTCCTCTTCCCAAGAGCAATAGATGTTGAGTATTTTTTGTGCTGATGTTTATTATTTGTTTTCTAACTGGTCAAAGCAGCTGAGTAGCTCAAACAAGACCTGTAATAGTCACAGAGTCAATTATACCTGGCCTGCACTTTGCTGAGGAGGATGGAGGAAAGTCTATTCCACCCTTTCTCTCCAGTTTACCACCAGACAGAAAATCACAGGCTCCTGCATTGCAGAGTCTGGCTTGGGACAACCACAGCTTAGAGACGACTTTACCCCACAAACCAGAACAGCCCACAGCCAACTGGGAACAAGCCCAGCAGTACCTGCAGCCTTTCCTACCCAACACCAGAGAATTGCTGGGCATACAAGACTGAACACAGGGGTTGTGATCCCTTTTTGGGGGGGAGACTTCTAAACCTTGCACTTGGACACATTATGTTACAAACAGAGGTCATTTAGGAGCATTAGTGATGGTGACATCACTGAGACATCACTGAGAGAGGTCACTGAGGTTTGAGTTTTCCTGGACGCATTAGCATGCTCCTCAGCTCATCATTTGAAGGGTCAATGTCACTCCAGTCTTTGAAAAGGACAAGAAGGAGGACCTGGGAAACTATAAGCCAGTCAACCTCACCTCCATCCCTGGAAAGGTGATGGAGCTGTTCATCCTGGGGGTCATCCCCAGGCATGTGGAAGAAAAGGTTATCAGAAGTAGTCAGCATGGATTCACCAAGGGGAGATCATGCTTGACCAACCTGATAACCTTCTGTGATGGCGTGACTGGCTGGGTAGATGAAGGGAGAGCAGTGGATGTTTTTTGCCTCAACTTCAGCAAGGCTTCTGACGCTGTCTTCCATAATATCCTCATAGGTAAGCTTAGGAAGTGTGGGTTAGATGAGAGGACAGTGAGGTGCATTGAGAACTGGCTGAAGGGCAGAGTTCAGAGGGTCATGATCAATGGGACAGAGTCCATCTGGAGGCCTGTCACTAGTGGTGCTCCCCAGGGGTCTGTGCTGGGTCCAGTCCTGTTCAACATATTCATCAATGACCTGGACGAAGGGACAGAGCGTCCCCTCAGCAAGTTCGGTGACGATACCAAGCTGGAGGAGCGGCTGATACACCAGAAGGCCGTGCTGCCACCCAGCGAGGCCTGGACAGGCTGGAGAGCTGGGCCGAGGGGAACCTCATGAAATTCAACAAGAGCAAGTGCAAGGTCCTGCACCTGGGGAGAAACAACCCCATTCACCAGCACAGGCTGGGGGCTGAACTATGGGAAAGCAGCTCTGCTGAGAAGGACCTGGGAGTGCTGGTGGGCAGCGAGGTGACCCTGAGCCAGCACTGTGCCCTTGTGGCCAAGAAGGCCAATGGTGTCTTGGGGTGCATTAATAGGAGCGTGGCCAGCAGGTCGAGGGAGGTTATCCTCCCCCTCTACTCTGCCCTAGTGAGGCCACATTTGGAGTCCTGTGTCCAGTTCTGGGCTCCCCAGTTTAAGAAGGATGCGGAACTGCTTGAGCAAGTCCAGCAGAGAGCTACCAAGATGATCAGGGGTCTGAAGCATCTCCCTTATGAGGAAAGGCTGAGAGACTTGCGTTTGATCAGCCTGGAGAAGAGAAGACTGAGGGGGATCTTATCAATGCTTATAAATATCTGAAGGGCGGGTGTCAAGAGGATGGGGCCAGACAGTGGTGCCTGATGACAGGCCAAGGGGCAGTGGGCACAAGCTGGAACACAGGAAGTTCTACTTAAACATGAGAAAAAAACCCTTCCCTGTGCGGGTGCCAGAGCAGCGGCACAGGCTGCCCAGGGAGGCTGTGGGGTCCCTTCCCTGGAGACATTCAAAACCCTCCTGGACGCATCCCTGTGCCCCCTGCTCTGGGTGTGACTGATCAAGCAGGGGGGTTGGACAAGATGATCTCCAGAGGTCCCTTCCAGCCCCTACCATGCTGTGATTCTGTGAAATCCATTCACCTGGCCCATGATGTGTGGTTTTGTGGGTTCATGTTGCTTCTTGTCGCCACAGGCTGGCAGGTATGTGAGGCCAACTGCCCAAACACAGCCCTGCAGCCCTGTCTGTTCACATCTTCCAGTGATGACAAAAGTCTTCCATCAGAGGTGGCTGTGGGAGATCTGCCACTGACTGCAGTAAAAACAAGACCAGACCCTTATTTTTTTTTTTGCATGAAGGCAAGACCTCTGAGCACAAAGTTTGGGTCAACTGAAACACTTGTTACCATCTTGAAATGCGTTATTTTGATTCTGACCTTTGAAAAGTGGTCCAGATAGTTTAACAGTACAATGTTTTACCAACTCAAAATCTAAACCACGCTTTTTTATAAAAACAAGATAAGCAATTTCAATGTCCAAACTTTTCCCCAGTTATTTTTCATGTTACAGAAATTTACCAAGTATCTCCTTGCTCACTTGCCACACTCATCAGTCCTTTATTTCCTGCCCCTTCGTTAATCACTTTCTTCTTCCTTCACACCCCTTCTTGGTTAAACAGCTCCTCCAGGCTCAACACTGGCTTCACCACCCTTTTTGCTTCATCCTTCTCCATGCCACCCCAACGGCGGCTCGAACGGCAGCAGAGAGCTGTGCTGGATCAGCAGTCTGCACACTGCACAGTGTGGACCTTTTAATTCTCAGACTTCACGCTCATCTTGTTCAGGGCTTTTTGTTTTTCCCCTTTTTTCCTGCCTGTCTCTGAAACTCTTTCCACAATAAAGAAGTCAGCTTGCTGGAAGGACCCACATCCCCCACCTCAGTGCCTGGGGGAGCAGGCAGGGAGCTGGGTTGCTCACCACAATCTCTGCCTTGTTCTGACAATTGCATTTCAGAAGATGAACTGAAAAGTTTATTAAAAAGAAAGAAAAGGAAAAAGCCAAACAAACAAAGAAAAAAACCCAAACCAAATTTTTCTCACCTGTTCCACCCTGGCTCAGAAGAGCAGCTTTGCTGTACCAGCCTCGTAGCTGTCATGTTGTACTGGAAACTGCTGCGATTTCAAACAGCAGCTCTTGGAGATGGGATACTTCAGGCTGTGTGTTAACTCTGAAACCTACAAGCCATCATTGCCTTGTTGCTGCTTTATCAAAAAAACAAGCTACTATTGAATTTAATGCTAGGTATAATTTGAACCTGACATCATCCAAAAGGAAGAAAACTTGTCTGTGATCCCTGATCAGTCCTGGTGTGCAGCTGGCAAAGAGTCCTTCCGGTGGGGTCTGGGCTGCTCTGCTCTTGCACCAGGACCCCATAGCATGGGAGCCTGGGCACTGCTGGTGGGCTGAGCAACGTGCTCTTATACCTCCAGGAAATTTGCTGCTGCTGGGCTGGTGGAAGAGGTGAAGGGAGCTGGTATAGAAAGGAGGTGCAACACATCCCAGCCAGCATTGCACAAGCCCACTCCAAATTCTGCCCTGCAAGGGTCACATAGCACAGTCCAGAAATCTCTGTGAAGGTAACAGAGATGCAGAGCTTGAGCTCAGGAAGAATCACCAGGAATACACACCCTGCTGGCTGTCCTGGTTTCAGCTGGGATAGAGTTAATTTCCTTCCTAGTAGCTGGTGTTGTGCTGTGGTTTGGATTTAGTGTGAGAATAATGTTGATAACACACTGACATTTTAGTTGTTGCTGAGCAGTGGTTACACTAGCCATGGACTTTTCAGCTCCCCATGCTCTGCCGGGTGCACAAGAAGCTGGGAGGCGGCACAGCCAAGACAGCTGATCCCAACTGGCCAGAGTGATATTCCACACCATATGACATCATGTTCAGTATATAAACTGGGGGGACTTGGTGGGGGGACAGCTTTTCTGCTCGAGGACTGGTGGGGCATTTGTTGGTGGGTGGTGAGCAGTTGCATCACTTGCTTTTCCTGGGTTTTGTTTCTCTCTCGTTGTTTTCCTTTTCATTACTACTACCACCAGTAATAATAATAATAATCATAATAATAATAATAATATACTATTATTGCTATTATTATCATTATTATTATCATTAAACTGTTCTTGTCTCAACCTATGAGTCTTCTTACTTTTGTTCTTCAGATTCTCTCCCCCATCCCACCGGTGGGAGGGTGAGGGGCTTGGCTGCTGACTGGGGTTAAACCACAACACTGACTTACCCAGCATTAGCAAAGTAAACAGAGCAGAAATCAGGATTTCCAGGTTCTCTTGTGCAACAGAGATATTGTCCAGTCCAGCAGAGCTCATTCATTTCCATGCAGAACACTGCAGCGCTGAACTTCTTTGCAAGCTCTGGTTTTGAACATTTTTCCTTGCTTTACGGAAGCACCCAGACATTGCAGTCAGTGAAGCCTTGATCTCAGAAAGGATTCAGACACAAGGGACATGAGGTGTATTGTAGGTGAAGTCAGTGGGACTGGAGATGTGCTGAGCATCACACACAGCTTCAGGTCTGGAGTTCTGCTCACAGAAGGGAACAACAGCCACACAAGAGCAGCAGTGACCGTCATGGCTCGGGGCTGGAGGTCAGCTGTTGAGTAATCCTCTTACCAAACCTCCCATGGGTCACCTCCCGAGCACCTCACCTAAGGCTATCTTGGAGCAAGTTGAGTAAAAGTGAATAAAAAAATCAGGAAAAGAGCCACACAGTAGTAAGAGCTACCAACTGCAAGTGGAAGAAGATAGTAATGGTATCTGAGGGGATAATCGGCCCTGATGATTTTACTTAGGTTTTTACCAGATTTTTTTTCATGCAAAGAAAGCACTTGGTATCACCAGGGCAGATCCTGATGTCGTTGCTTAGTTTTATTTCATCTTTACCCAAACAGCTTTCAGTGCTGCTGGGATGAGAGTCCTACCATGGTACGAATTAGTCCTTACTGAATACAGACTTGAAGATACGACCTGGGGACCAGTGATTCTCTTGATGGGACCCATTTGCAAAACACAAACATCTACTTTCATTTTAGACACCCCAGTGTATTCAAGGCATCCCTATGGGACTGGTAGACTGGGTTCAGGAGACCCACAGCCAGGAGCAGCAGCTGAAAGCCACACAGACGATGTGGGACATCTCAGATGGCACCAGGCTCAAGTTTTGAACCCCACCCTCAATGTCCACTCATATGTGGACCAAAGATGTCGATCAGTGTTTAAGATGAGAAATGCCAGGGCATAGGGATTTTGCCCAACAATCAAACATTGGAAGTAGACTCAGAAGCCAACACTGCAGAGATACTAGAGCATTATCACACCCACAGCTCGTGATCATGACAAGCAGCAGTCTCATGGAAGGTGCAGCCAGGTGAGGGAAGTTTAAACACAAAGTTATGAGGTTGATAGAACAAGTAGCCTCACATAGGAGCCAGTGGATGAGTCTTTCCCATCAAATCTGCAGTGGGACTTGGGGAAAGAACAGCTGCATTTGCCTGCCTGCTCCTTGGGCATGTTCCACCTGCTTAATTGAAGGCAGGTCCAAATGAGCCATCTGTTGACCTGGTTGAAGAATCAGATCTTCCCATTAATTCAAAGATATTTTTACACGTTATTAAAGGCCTAGAAGGAAAGGAGAGATGGATAAAAAACAACGGTAAGAAGCTTTGCCTTAGAGGCACAGGTAATATCTGTAACAGCTGCTACACCCTATGCCTAAGCTAATTGTTAAATGAGTCACCCTGGCAAAAGAAGCATTAATAAAGGGAAGTGAAGACTGAACATCTGGAAAATAATATGAAAGAGAGGAATTTTCATATTTTGGAACTCCTTGCTGGGTGGGAACTGCTTGGGGAGACGGCTCTAATTGCTTGTCTGAGAGAATGAAAAGTGAATCTATTCCCAGCCTGAAATCAGCACAGTCATTGCGTATTCCTCTCCGCTCTCCCATCCCAGTGCCACAACAGTTACGTGGGGCCCTGACCTGCAACGACCAAGGCACGCTCTTCATCTTCTGCGCCTGGGTCGGACAGTGACGTGGGCCCATAAAGCCAATGGTGTGCAGCAGCCTCCTCAGGACCTGGTACAAGCTCAGGAGAAGTTGGTTTGAGGAGCTGAGTGCAAGATGTGCTATCAAAACGAGGTTCTTCTGGCAGCACCTGTGTCTTGGTGTTTACCAGGATTCATTTCAATATATCCTTCTCTGCCTGGGGCTGTCTAACCGCCTTGGCAATGGCCATGGGGTAGGAGGGGAGAACATCAGGCCTGCCTGCTCCTGCTGTGCACAACCCTGTGCGTTGTGGCTCTTTGCTGGGTGTGGGGAGCTATAGACATGGTCAAGTTTCTCCCTCTCCAGAAAATGGAACGACCAACATACAGCAAACACCCTCCATGCACATCTCTGGGGAGACCTGGTCCACCTTGGCAAGGAGCTCTCTGGAAAGTGTCTGTACCTCAGCCTGAGCTAGACTCTCTCCCCAGTTTGACACTTGAAACTGGGCTGGATGAAACTCAGGGACATTCTCAGGTCTCATTCATCTTTGTCAAGGAGAGGCGAACTGGGATGCGATGGGTCCCTCTGATGACGGGGTGCTGGGATTTTAGCGCATACCTGGAAAACAGGTTGTGCTGCAATGCCTGTGCCCTAGCTGTGTCTCACTGAGCTTAGCTTTTCTTCTCACCATTTCTTTGCAGAAGCAGCTAATGATTCTTCCACCTCCCCTACACTTGGTCTTCTCTCTTTTCTGTCATTTTGTACTTTCTCTGTCTTCTCTTTCCTATCTGCAGAAGAAGCTCCTTCCCTAAATGCCTTCAATCCCCACTGTGCAATCGGGAGATCTCCATCCAGCCCTGGTACCTCTCAGCCCAGGGCTGGCCTCTGCACAGGTGAGCACCCGGCCAGGCTGTTCCTGGGCAGGGACTTCCCAGGGCCGGCGTCCAGGAGGACACAGTGGGTCCGCAACAGGCACATGGTGAGGGCAGGGGAGAGAAGCACTGAACAAGGGCTTTGCAACAAGAGAGGAGTCACAGCTCTCTCATTTCAGCAGGAAAGTAAAACACGAGCAGTCTGATCCACTTTTCTGAATAGAGCCTAAAAGCAGCTCAGCCACCATCCAAACATGATGCCGCTCCCAGCCCTAGCTTGCAAGTCATCGCCAGTGACGCATCAAGCCTTTCTGAGCTTTTCATTTCCACCTGCCAAAGCAACGAGAGAGTTTGTCAGTATATGTTTGCGTTTTTGAAGGTGAAGATGCCATCCTGAGCACAGGCAGCACTGCCCAGCGTGCCCCACATGTCGCCCCTCTGGTGCCACTGAAGGGAGGACAACATTGGACACCTATTTCTAACTAGCTGAAGACAAAATTGTCAGTAACTGGCGACTCCGAGCTGCTTCTTCCTGATTTTCTTCTAGAATAGGCATGCACGGAAATCAATTTTGCAGGCAGAGAAATCAGAGGGGTTGAACAGACCTGACACGGGAATGTGTCACCAGCCCGTTCACAGCATGTGCCGTGACGATGTGGCACGGTGCTCAGGAGAGATTTCCAGTGACATGGACCAGAAGAGGGCTCAGTGGGACCGCGGCATGGGTGCCAGGGATGGGGATGGGGAGGGAGGGCACCACGGGCACCCTTGGGTGCAGGGAGTGGGATGTCACCGAAGCACAGGCAGGGAAGGGGCTGCGGCAAAGGAGGGTGTGTGACGGGGGCCAGGGCTGGGTAGGCACGTTCCCAAACATCCACGCAAGGATCCTAAAACGTAATTATGAAATTTTAAAAAACAACTTGACGTTATAATTATAACGGTTCCTGGAGGAGCCGCGTAATTGAATTCTAGGGTGTCTCACTCTTATTGCAGACGCTAACAAGAGAACGGCTCAGCTTCCCTCGCAGCCTTCCCGGAGCCCTGCAAAGCTCGGGAGACACCCAACAATTCAATTATTGTTTCCCTCTGGAAAGCAGATCATTTTAGACACACGGCCAGCTCTAATTACGAAGGAGAGGGGGGAAATTTCTTGTGTCCAAAATTATTTGACTCATTAAAAGGATTTACTTTCCACCAGGCCTAAAGAGTTGAAGCTCTGGTGGAAGGGTGGGAAGGAAGGGAGGAGTGGCACGGCTGGCAGGGAGGGCAGGGACCCCAGCCCTGCGGGAGCATGCCGGGGAGCCTGCACTCGGGGCTGAGCCCCCCCAGGTCCCCTTCCCCACATAAAGCCCTTTTCTGTGCAGAAGGAAAACCAAGGCTGCAACCAGGGGTGGCCGGGCAGGCAGGTTTCATCGCAGACCACGAGGCTTTGCCCAGGCAACATGTGAGGAGAGTTGCTCCCGTGGCCAGAATTTGGCAGGAGTGAGGCCGGGTCTAGGGCTGAGGGACTTTCATCCTCCCCGCTCCCCTCGGCAATAAAAACAAGGTCTTTTGCTCAAAAGCTTCATTATGGTGTTGTGGGTTTTTTTTTTTTTTTCTCAGATTATATTTAAATGCTCTTTTATGGAGAAAGAAGATTTTATGTAGGGGAGGTCCCTTTTCCAATTACCATTAATTAACTCATCTTTAATAGATTTTTTACAGCCCTCCATTTCCCGTGGCCGGGCAAAGGTGGCGGGCAGGAGGCTGAGCTGCTGCTCTGCCCCAGGATGGATCAGGCCGCTCCAAACCCCCCAAGACAGCATTTTAGAATGATTTCATATAATTTTTTCAATTTGTATATATATTTTTATAATTATAATAATGCCTTCACAGGCTCTGCAGGGGCAATGCTTCCACCCGGTGTGGCTTCCACCCGGCTTGGGCAGGGGGAAGCGATGCTGGGCCCAGGGCTCCGGGGATGCCCCGTCCCCCAGCCCCAAACCCACCCCTTCCCTCCTTTCTAGTGCGGTGAAGTGAATCCCGGTGTCATGTTTATGGTTGATTTGAAATCTAGCCCTTGTTAGATAATCCTGTTAGTTGCTTGCGAAAACAAGGGACCCCTTGTATAATCAGTAATTATAACAGGCGTTTTATGTTAAATTATATCTAATAGGCAAGACAAAAAGGGAAATGTGTTTTTGGATGGAGCCTTCCTTAGCCAAAAAAGAAGAAAAGTCTTCTCCATGGTGAAATTATACAGCTAGGGGAGAAATTACAAAATAAAGTGGTGGGGCTGTCAGAGCTGGGGTGCCAGGGGGTGGGAATTGGGGTGATTTCACCACCAGCCCACATCCCCCCAGGACCTGCCCCAGCCGGGGGCCGTCGAGGGCTGTGGGGCCACGGGGGCTGGGAGCCCCTGCCTGCCTGCTGCCCCCAGGGCAGGAGGAGGAGGAGGAGGAGGAGGAGGAAGAGGAGGAGGAGGAGAGGGAAGAGCGCGTGTAGCGCAGGGCAGAGCCATGCCGCCCCCCCGGGCTCCCGCTGGCCGGCTCCGCGCCGACGGGGCGGGCTGAGCCCCGCTCCCCCCGGCACCGCGCCCCACCGCCGGGCGGGGGGCGCAGGCTGCGCGGCCGGGAGCGGTCTTTTCGCGGCGGCGGGCGGAGCGCTGCGGGGGGAAGAGCGAAAGAAACCCCGGCGGGGGGACGGACGGAGGGACGGACGGACACGGAGCCCAACGAAAAGCGGCGCCACAAAAAAAAAAAAAAAAAAAAAAAAGAAAAAAAGAAATAAAAGAAATAAAAATAAGCACCCCAGCCGCGCTGGCTGCTGTGGAGAAAAAGGCTTTGTGCCCCCCCCGGGGGAGCAGCACCCCCAGCCTGCGGGCAGACACCGCCCGCGGAGGGGCCGCGGGGTGCCCGGGGACGTGGGGCGCGGGTGCGCACCTTCAGCCCCTGCTCCGCGGGGCCTGAGGGCTCCCGTCCGCGGGGACCGGTGACAAAGACCCTTTTGTCTGGCCGAAGGGCCACCGGCCCCGGGTTCTGTGCTTTATTGGTTGTAATGTCTGGATGAAATAAAAGAGGATAGAATAAAAGAAGGTGAAATACAATAAGGTAATAAAATAAAATAAAATAAAATAAAATAAAATAAAATAAAATAAAATAAAATAAAATAAAATAAAATAAAATAAAATAAAATAAAATAGTAAAATAAAATTAAATAAGCCCGGGGCAAGCAGGAGCGCGCGGTTCTCTGCAACTTTTTCCCGTCTTAAAATTAAACTTTCATTAAACCCTCCACTAAATGTGACAATGTTTAAACACCGGAGTTATTGTAAATACGTTTAATCAAATAGACTCTTGAGGAAATCTCCCTCCATAAACACGCAATCTTGTCCTTTAAACATGTCTATAATCAGAAAATCTAATTAAAAGCTGATCGGCGGCCGGGCGCTGCTGACGCCGCGCGGTGCGCGGGCGAGGCGCTGCGCGGCGGCTCCGCAGCCCGGCCGCCTCATCCCAGGTTTTCCATATTAGATGGCAGATTCCGCCCGCCTGCCCGGATTTCAAACACGATGTGTCAGGACGAGAAGCAAATGTTGTTTTAGGAGGAAAGTAGTAATAACAAAGCCGTTTATGCAAGCACATTAGAGCGGCGGGGATCCTGCCTGTTAGTTAAAATTTTTGAGCCAGAAAATTAAAAACAAATATTTAACTTCGCAATTTTGAACCCCTGCCTGCTACCGCCGTTAAACTTTTCGCATGCATATTCAATGAATCAGACCCGAGCTCTCGCCCAGCCGAGGGAAACGGGTTTAATGCGGTTTAAAATAAATGAAGAAGAGCTCGGATCGATCCTCCCCGAGGCGCGGAGGGGCGCGCTGCGCCCAGCCGGGCCCGCGGTAACTTTGCCGGGGGGTGGCGGGTCCCCGGCAGCCCCGCGGCCATCGCCTTCCCGGGGCCTGAGGGCCGGGGGGGCGCGGAGCGGGCCTGGGCGGGCGCTGCCGCCCCCCCGAGCCCCCGCGCTGCTTCCGCGGGCGCGCACCGGCCGCCGCCGCCCCCCGCCCCGCGTTCGGGGCTCCGCGCCCGCGTAGGAAGGCGGAGGTGGGCGCGGGGTGAGGGGGCACACGGGCCCCCCATCGCGCAGGGCCGCGGAGCGCCGCGGAGGGGTGCGGGGGCGGCGCTGGGCTTGAGCGGGGCTAAGCAAGGAGGAATGGAGATGGGGCTGGGGAGGGGAGGGGAAGAGGAGAAGGGGAAAGGGAAGGGGAAGGAGAAAGGAAAGGGGAAAGGGAAAGGGAAGAGGAAGAGAAGGGGAAGGGGAAAGGAAAGGGAAAGGGGAAAGGAAACAGGAAGGGAAGAGGAAGAGAATGGGAAGGGGAAAGGAAAGGGAAAGGGGAAAGGAAACAGGAAGGGAAGAGGAAGGAGAAGGGGACAGGAAGGGGCTGGAGAAAATTGAAAGGGAAGAGAGAGAAAGAAAAGGGAAGGAAGAAGGAGAAAGAGGGAAAGAAAGGGAGAAAGAGAAAGAGAGAGAAAGAGAACGAGAGACAAAGAAAGAGAGAGCTAAAGAGAGGAGGAAAGAGAGAAGGAGTGAGAGAAAGAGCGAGAAAGAGAGTGAGAAAGGAAGAGAGAAAGAAAGAGCG
The DNA here is from genome assembly GCF_963921805.1 of Phalacrocorax carbo. Taxonomy (NCBI): domain Eukaryota; kingdom Metazoa; phylum Chordata; class Aves; order Suliformes; family Phalacrocoracidae; genus Phalacrocorax; species Phalacrocorax carbo. Next base: position 158,961,583 of record NC_087514.1, on the reverse strand, counting down.
AAAGAGCGAAAGAAAGAGAGAAAGAGTGAAAGAAAGAGAGAAGAGAGAAAGAAAGAGAGGAGAGAAAGAAAGAGAGAGAGAAAGAAAGAGAGAAAGAGAGAGAAAGAGAGAAAGAAAGAGAGAAGAGAGAAAGAGAGAAAGGAAGAGAGAAAGAGAGAAAGAGAGAAAGAAAGAGAGAAAGAAAGAAAGAAAGAAAGAAAGAGAGAAAGCGAGAAAGAGGAAAAGAAAGAAAGGAAGGAAGGAAGAAAGGAAGGAAGGAAGGAAGGAAGGAAGGAAGGAAGGAAGAAAGGAAGGAAGGAAGAAAGAAAGAAAGAAAGAAAGAAAGAAAGAAAGAAAGAAAGAAAGAAAGAAAGAAAGAAGAAGAAAGAAAGAAAGAAAGAAAGAAAGAAAGAGAAAGAAAGAAAGAAAGAAAGAAAGAAAGAAAGAAAGAAAGAAAGAAAGAAAGAAAAGGAAAGAAAGAAAGAAAGAAAGAAAGAAAGAAAGAAAGAAAGAAAGAAAGAAAGAAAGAAAGAAAGAAAGGGAGAAAGGGAGAAAGAAAGAAAGGAAGGAAGAAAGGGAGAAAGAAAGAAAGGAAGAAAGGAAGGAAGAAAGGGAGAAAGAAAGAAAGGAAGAAAGGAAGGAAGAAAGGGAGAAAGGAAGGAAGAAAGGAAGGAAGAAAGGAAGGAAGGAAGAAAGAAAGAAAGAAAGAAAGAAAGGAAGGAAGGAAGAAAGAAAGAAAGAAAGAAAGGAAGGAAGAAAGGAAGGAAGAAAGGGAGAAAGGAAGGAAGAAAGGAAGGAAGAAAGGAAGGAAGGAAGAAAGAAAGAAAGAAAGAAAGAAAGGAAGGAAGGAAGAAAGAAAGAAAGAAAGAAAGGAAGGAAGAAAGGAAGGAAGGAAGGAAGGAAGGAAGAAAGAAAGAAAGAAAGAAAGAAAGAAAGAAAGAAAGAAAGAAAGAAAGAAAGAAAGAAAGAAAGAAAGAAAGAAAGAAAGAAAGAAAGAAAGAAAGAAAGAAAGAAAGAAAGAAAGAAAGAAAGAAAGAAAGAAAGAAAGAAAGAAAGAAAGAAAGAAAGAAAGAAAGAAAGAAAGAAAGAAAGAAAGAAAGAAAGAAAGAAAGAAAGAAAGAAAGAAAGAAAGAAAGAAAGAAAGAAAGAAAGAAAGAAAGAAAGAAAGAAAGAAAGAAAGAAAGATGCAAATCAAAAAAACCAGCAAGCAAGCGAGAAAAATGAAAGAGAAGCAGCCGCCGGGTTCGCTGGGTAGGATCGGGTCCCAGCTCGGCTGAGCACGGCGGGGGCCGGGGCGGAAGGGTCACCCCCCACCTGGGCACCCACCCCAGGGCACCCAGCACCCGTGCCTGGGCACCCGTCCTCACTGTCACCACAGCGCCTGCCCTGCCGCTTCTCCCCCCGCACACGAAATCACTCGCGTTTATCCTTCTCCTTTTCCCTTCCTTTTTTCCCTACCGCCGGTTTGTCAACCGAGCACCATTTCTTTCGGTAAAATTCAATTTGACGACCGCAGGTTGCACCGAGCGCCCCCGGCCCTGCGGCAGCCGGACGGGGCATTTGCCGGGCTGCTGGTAATTGCAGGGGTTTGGGGGGATCTGGGAGATGCTCAGCATCGTGAGCCGCTAAGTGTCATTTCCTTGGCTCGCTGGGGAAGTTTGTGAAAGTTATTTTTATTGATGTACTCCTGGTAGATCGTTTTGGCAGTTGCAATTTCCGTGTGACATATCCAGCCTCTCCTCCGAAAATCGCGGAGGGAAAAAAAATAAAAAGAAGGGGGAAAAAAAAAGCCTTGACATTTATCCCCAGCTACTACCGCTGCTCAGTAACGTTTAATTACAAAACTCGGCTGCGATGCCAGCCTGCATCGGTCATTAGGAACCTTTCTTAAAATCTTGTCAACCTGCAATGAGAAACAGATTTAATGGAGGCAACCACATCCCTCCTGGTCTGCCAGCTGAAACTGAGACTATGCAAAAGAGGATAGAAATGCCAAATAAGCCACCGCATTCCCTTCCTAGCAACCAACTCTAAATTTCTTGCTTTTTTTCTTTTTTTCCCCCTCCCTTTCCTGCCCTCCCAACCTCCCTTTGAGGAACTGGGCAGGATCTTCTTTATTTTTAACGAGGTGCTTCGGGGAGGAAGAAACAAGTTTTGCCCGGGCGTATCGCTTGGGTCGGTTTGCCTAGTTTTGTTGGTTGGGTTTTGGGGGAAAGAGGCGACGAGAGATGGAGGCGGCCGGTGTCGTCCTCCCCCCGGCCCCCCGGTCCCCTCCCCGGCCCCCCCGGACCCGGCTGTCCTTGCAGCGAGGGGACGCCAGGGGGCAAGAGGCGTTCACAAAGGCTTCATCCCTCCATCCCTTCATCCCTCCATCCCTCCATCCCTCCTTCCTTCCATCCCTCCGTCCCTCCTTCCCTCCTTCCCTCCCTCCCGCAGGGGTTTCAGCATCTCACAACGGCAAAAGTCGGATTTCTTATTAAAAAAAAAAAAAGGAAAAAATCCACAAAGCAGTATACATTTCCAATTCCCCCGACCTTAGCTACGCGTGCACCTCTTGGGCACGGCAACACGCTGCCTTGCACGCAGCACAACCAGGTGGAAACGATATCGAGAAGCCTTGTAAAGAATGGCACAGTTTATTTAAGCCAGCCATTAATCCTACTTACCTTGCTGCTATTTGGACATAATCCTATTTCCTGCGTGCATTATAAGGACAGTGAAACGGCACATTTTTGTTCTCCTGGCGGAGGCTGGCCAGGAGGAGTGCATCGCCGGTGCTGGGCTGCCGCCGGAGCCGGAGGAGCAGGATGCGCTCTGCGGGCAGCGACAGCTTCCAAAGGAAATCACTCAAGGGAAACTTCGCTGGAGACAAAAAACCACATTCAATTTCCTGACTACTGCTTTCCTCCCCGAGTTATTTATTTTGGCAATTGCACATTCAATAAATGAAATATTCAATCAACTGACCTCCTCACCAGCTCGTATGATTCTTTCAGGAGTCCCTTTTTTTTTTAAATTTTATTTTATTGCTTAAATAAACTACGGGGAGGGTTCCTGTATCCCAGCTTTGCTTGGTAACTGGTGCATTATGCGGCTTATGAATTTTGCAGACAATGAACCCCAGTGTGGACGAAGCGGACCATACACACATATACATGCCATTTCCCGGGCACGTTAGACATTAGGGCAAAGTATTGCATATTCTTTCATCTTTTTCACACCTTTTCCTTTCCCAGACTTTGCCCCAAATGCTGACAGTTGGGATGTGAAGCTAATGCCAGAGATTCTGCTGCAGAGACAGAAACCTCTTAAAATAATCAGATGGCAAAATACCAGGCTCACCCCCGAGAGCAGCGTTTGTAATGCTCCTGCCTGGCATTTTATTCCCTGCTTTATCTCCCCATATCACACAAATCCATACGCTGTGTATCATTTCTCTTTGAAATGCCATGAACTTGGTGTTTTAAATCAAACCAGCCTTTTTTTTTTTTCTTTCTTTCTTTTTTTTTTTTAGCTGCAAAACAATAGAGATTGTCAAAGGGCCCCGGGTTGAGCTTTTCTACGTGTTCACAAAGCGTTAAAGCTTTATCGAACAAACCGGCTCTGTCTGACCCTGCCAGACAAAAGGCAACTTCCATTTTCCTCCTTGGAGGAGAGGGGCAGAGGGGGACAGAGGGGATGTACAGTAGGGCTGGGTGGGCCTGGGGCCTTGGCGTGCCCAGAGGCAGCGGCAGGGTCCTCTGTCACCCAGCCAATACCCTCGTGCTGCTGGTCTTGGTCGTTTTGGAGGTGCTGCTGATGTGCCTGGCCTTATGCAGGTGGGGGACATGGTGCCAATGCAGCTAGGGGAGCAGCAGCCCTGCATGCTGGCACCTGTTGGGGGCTCGACCACAGCTTTTGGGTAGTCCTGTGCTGCACTGAGCAGTGTCGCACCCACTGCAGGCAGTGCTGCACCAAGCCTAGGCAGTGCTGTACCCACTCCAGGCAATGCTGCACCCACCCCAAGCAGCGCTGCACCCATGCCAAGCAGCGCTGCACCCACCCAAGCAGTGCTGCACCCACCCCAAGCAGTGCTGCACCCACCCAAGCAGTGCTGCACCCACTCCAAGCAATGCTGCACCCACCCCAAGCAGTGCTGCACCCACCCAAGCAGTGCTGCACCCACCCCAAGCAGTGCTGCACCCACTCCAGGCAATGCTGCACCCACCCAAGCAGTGCTGCACCCACCCAAGCAGTGCTGCACCCACCCCAAGCAGTGCTGCACCCACTCCAGGCAATGCTGCACCCACTCCAGGCAATGCTGCACCCACCCACTGCAGGCAGTGCTGCACCCACTCCAGGCAATGCTGCACCCACCCAAGCAGTGCTGCACCCACCCAAGCAGTGCTGCACCCACCCCAAGCAGTGCTGCACCCACTCCAGGCAATGCTGCTCCAACCCCAAGCAGTGCTGCACCCACCCCAAGCAGTGCTGCACCCACCCCAAGCAGTGCTGCACCCACTCCAGGCAATGCTGCACCCACCCCAAGCAGTGCTGCACCCACTCCAGGCAATGCTGCACCCACCCCAAGCAGTGCTGCACCCACTCCAGGCAATGCTGCACCCACCCCAAGCAATGCTGCACCCACCCCAAGCAATGCTGCACCAACCCCAAGCAGTGCTGCACCCACTCCAGACAATGCTGCACCCACCCAAGCAGTGCTGCACCCACCCAAGCAGTGCTGCACCCACCCCAAGCAGTGCTGCACCCACTCCAAGCAATGCTGCTCCAACCCCAAGCAGTGCTGCACCCACCCCAAGCAGTGCTGCACCCACCCAAGCAGTGCTGCACCCACCCCAAGCAGTGCTGCACCCACTCCAGGCAATGCTGCACCCACCCCAAGCAGTGCTGCACCCACCCCAAGCAGTGCTGCACCCACTCCAGGCAATGCTGCACCCCCCCCAAGCAGTGCTGCACCCACCCCAAGCAGTGCTGCACCCACTCCAGGCAATGCTGCACCCCCCCCAAGCAGTGCTGCACCCACCCCAAGCAGTGCTGCACCCACCCCAAGCAGTGCTGCACCCACTCCAGGCAATGCTGCACCCACCCAGGACAGTGCCGCACCCAGATGGGTCCAGGCAACGCTGCCCAGTGCCAGGCATGCCCCAGTGCCACCCTCCCAGGACACAAGCCAGTCTGGCTGTGCCCTCCTCAGCCACCCCCATGCCGTGTTGAGCTCATGCCTGAGCACCCCAATGCCTGCCATGTCCTGCCATGTGTGCCCCAGCTGCAGACTCATGTGCCCTGTCCCAAAAGTCACTCCCCAGCATGGAGCAGACACATGCCACAGGGCCAGGCTTCCCTCCTGAGCCACAACCCACTCAGATGTCCAGCCAGAGACACCAGTGAGCCTCTGCTGAACAAATATCCACCCCACACTAGTGGTCCTGGACGCTGAATTTCTCCCTGTGGTTCTGCAGAGGGCAGAACCACTCCATTGCTCCTAACTCCACCCTGATGGTTTACCATTTCCATGAGGGTTTTTCTAATGGATTTTGAACAAGACAGGACTGTCTTGTTCTTCTGGAGCTGCGTACCACTGTGGTGGCTGGGAGCAGTGGCCAGGCATTGATGGAAGAAATGGTCAGAGCGGTCAGAAATTATCAGAATGGTCTTCCGGAAAACACCACAGGCAGGGGGACAACTGGCAGATGGAGGGATCTGTAAATGCTGATGTCTGGACGTGGGCATCTACACGAGCTTGGGCCCTGGGTTGCCCATATGGAGCTTCACTCGACCTCCAACTGCTGGTCCAGAAGAGCGTTTGTCTTTTATAGGCCCTTGGTGACATCTACCATCACTGTGTGGGTGTCCCAGACTCCCTTCCAGTGGCACCAGTCTCTGCTAACCACCGCCACAGCTTGCACGTTTTACTTGCACGTAGACCCTGGCGTGGAGACAGCGGGCTAAATCCTACCCAGCATGTTTGCAGCTTTGACAAAAGTCCGAGCAACATTTCCTCAGCTCCAGCAGCAGGCAGGGAGCAGATGAATCATTTTATTGACGAGCACAGTGATCGCCATCAGCAGAGACATGTCTGGAGCACTGTGATGCTGAGCGGTGCAGGCAGCTTATTACTGCATCTGCTGGCTTGGACCCATTGTTCCACTTTCTCCTGTGTGAGGATGAGCAAAGGGACATCCTTTTCTGGCATCTGGGGCTGAAATGGACTACTCAGAGGTGGGTGGAAGAAACCCTTGCCTTCCATAAGATGTGCTTTGGCGTTTGCTGGTGAAGTCCGCACTATTTCTCCCTTGGGTTTGGTGATTTGCAGGGACCCTCCTGCCCTATGCCCATCCCTATTCCACAGGCAGGAGAGCAACACCAGTGCTGCTGCAATGGCAAAGACCACCTTTCTGTGGGCATATCATGTTCTTGCAGTGCCAAAGCACCCATTAATTTCCAATCCTGCTCATAAAATGTTCATTTCCAAGAAGGAAGCTGGCACCATGCTCAGCTTTGGGATTGTTGAGCTTTGGGTGGTGGGCACAGGCTGCTCCCCCCCCCCGCAGCATTTTGTGCAGCACTTTGCACTACTCATTAAGGGAAGCTGGCACTAGGCTTTGCTGTCAGCAGAGATTTGTAAGCCTGATTATATTCCTAAGCATATGTTTGGAAATGAGAAGCAGCTCTCTGAAGTCAGTGGAATTGCTCTGACTGAAAATCTCAAGTCAAGAAGAGGGAAGCCTGGCTGTGGGTCTGAGGTCCCACTAGGAAGAGCCACAGGCAGCTTTGGGCTCTGCCCCCCCAGGGGAGAAGCTGAACAGAAACCAGAAGAAACATCTTTGTCATGAAAATCCCATAATATGACAGAAGTGTTTGTGTTGGCATTTTTTAGGTGCATAAATGATGAACCGAATTACCTGGGTGGGCAGGTAGTACCTGGTACCTTTTGCAGGCTATTTTACATGGTTTGGAGGATAATCCTAATGGGAAAGGGAAACTCATTGAACTCAGGACGCACCAGTTTTTCCCTCCAGCAGATGCTTGGTTTTGAGTGTTGGAACAAAAGCAGCCAAGGCTGAGCAGCAGCAGCAAAGGGTTCACATCGCCTTGCAAGGTTCAGCTCCTCATGTCGCTGGGCTAAGCCGTGGCAAAAGCAAACCTCTCTGAATGGGAATCACATGTAGTAGAGCAATGACTCCGGCCTGTGAAGCTTAAAGCAGTGAGAGATTAGAAACACTGGAAAGGCAAGTGGGTCCTTTGGTTGCTCCATGTTAGAAGCAGTGGGAGATGAATGTCATAAAACAGTCACAACTCTGCGGCAGTCACGTATACATCTTCTGCATTCCCTGCCTCCGAACATGCCAGCGCTCAAAGTTTGACCACAAAAAATACCTGGAAAAAATAAATTTTAATTGTATCCTTGCAGGTTTTCACATCAGGAGGAAGATGCTGCTCACACAGTGAGGACCCAACCCACAGGGGCTGAGACCGAGCACCAGGAGCAGCCACCATGCAATGCCTCCCGGAGCATCTGCCCTGCCTATCCGCTCACCCACAGGACTGGGGCTGGGCCCTGCGGTGGGGGGTAAATCCCAGCCACATGGCTGGAATTACTCCCACTTTACACCAGCATAAGGGATGGGGGAATCAGGCTGACTTTGTGTAACTGGGACAAGAGAAAATTCTATTTAAATTCTGCACCCCGCCAGTGAATCTTACAGCAGCCTAATTTTTCTATGAATAATGCCTTGGGCAAGACTTGTGTGGCCCAGAAAAGCAAAAAAAGTTTGAATTTCCTCTATCCTGATTGTTTGAAACCTCCTTCTAAACAGCTGGTGAATCTTGGGAGGTTTGGCCCGCTGGTGGCCAAATCAGGGCTGTGATGCTGAAAGGGCACCTGCCTAGGGAGCACAGGCACCCGTCGAAGTGAGGAGGGCGAGGGTACAGGGAGTCAAACACTTGTGCGATTAAGCCAGTGAGCAAAAAAAAAAAAAAAAAAAAAAAAAATTAATTGAGTAACCTCAAATTACAAATCAATTTGAGGAAATCCCAATCTAGCTGCAGACACTGTGAACAGCTAAAGCTAAATTCATTGAGCAGACAGCTCTAATTAGCACACAGTGCCGGCTCACTCCAACAAGCTCTGCGTGGCTTTCTCCGTGTGAGTTGTGCTCGGTCCTGAGCCATGACACTCATCAATTTGACCCAAAATACATCAAAGGTGGGGTGTCACCGTGTTGAGATTGTTTAGGGGCTGAAGGAAGTCAGACTCCAAATTTCTCTGCTCCAACACCTCTGTGCTGCCTTCTCCCAGCCACCCCGGGCTAGTTTCTGACCTCATTCATGCCAGTGCAAATCTGCAATAACTTCACGTTAGCCACGGGGTTTATTACAAATTGTCCTTGTGTAAAGAGACCAAAATCTGGTTTATAAAGTTGGCTTCTTTTCCCTCATTCCCATGCAAGAAACCCTTCTGCAGCCAGAGTCAGTGGGACAGCTTTCACCTCTTAACTTAAGGAGAATTGCTCCCAATTCACACCAATGGAAGCAAGGGGCAAACCAATTTCCTCTGTAATAGCAGCGCTGCTTTGGTGGTGCAGGATTTAGCCCTTTAGAGTGAGTGAGGATTGAACTTTTTTTGGGGGGAGGGAGCCCAGCTGAAGATGAATACCAAGGACCCCACCGCAGCAAGGCATGTCTAGTTACCGGAAGAAGGGGATGAAACACTGCACCAAAAAAACCCACCTCTTTCAGCTTTAGTGAAAGATGTGACCTCATTCTTTTCCTGAGGCTGTAGAGATATGTGGCATTTTCCTTGTAGAGAAGTGTATTTTTCCTTTGGGAAAAGTGAAAGACTATTTGGGAAGCGTATTATTTTAGACATATTTTGCATTCCTGCCCTCCCTTGGAGAAGGAAACTGCTTTCTCCCACTTCTGCAGAACTTCTTTATTCCCCTGTTCCAAACCACGTTTGATCAAACACATGGGACTAGGTCCTTGGCTAATGCAAATACAAGCGTCCGTAAAGCTGTGCTGATTTACACGAGGAGATATACACCTCCATCATGAATTTCTGATATTTCTATAATATTCATCTTAAACTCTATCCTTCCTCAAGCCTTTTATCCATTTTTAACCTGATACCTTCCACTGGGAGACATTTTCTGATGGCTCCATTGTATCCTCTTGCCAATATCTGGAGCCCAAATCACATTTAGCTCTGTTTGCATAGTGTGTGGCAACATACTGGGGAAATGTAGGTAATATTGTCGTGGTCTCATACTTCTTGGGCTGCATTGCCATAAGGAGAGCTTGAAATCTTCCCACTGTATTGAAAACATCACTGAAGCGGCAGCAGTTATTGCTCTTCCTTACTGAAGCGTTTAAACGAGGCAATATTTGGGGAAAGAAACAGTACCTTTCATTAGATTAATTGTGGTGATTGCACACAGCAGATAGTCTTTGTGGTCTGCAGCTTTCAGATCTGAAGGGAAGTGTGGGTGCAATGCACTTTGTCATCCTTTCCACCTATAATAATACCTCATCTACCTTTCCAGGTGTAATGAAAGGTATTCCCCTCCCTGCAGCTGCCATCCCTGGGAAGACTTTTGCTCACTGGTTGTGCCCGGGTTGCTACTGCAACTCGGTTGTGAGCAGAGGGCTGGGATGCATTGCCCAAGTGTGGACATGGGCGTTGCAAATGTCACACTCAAGCCTGTCATTTGGGCTGCCCTTACAGCCGTGAAGAGAGGTGGGTGCTTCTAGGGGGTGAAGCCCCTCCCCAAAAGCACCTCAAGCAGATGACTCCTCAGAAATACTGTTTTCAGTCCAGCAACCGGGAACACTTCAGGTGAGGGTTTCCCCTGCAAATATCCCAGCTGAAGGGGTGAGCTCCATCCCCCAGTCTCCCCTTGCCCTGGTGAAGGAGTTGGGAAGGCAGCCAGGAGCCAGTGTGTCCATCCTGTGGTTGCCCCTGCAGCCCCCAAGGAAGCCACCTGCACCCAGATCTACCCTTATAAGCCAGGTACAGCTCAAGCAGTCTCAGGGTGGGGATCAAGCAAGCAGCGACGGCTCATGGAGCCATCATTCACTTTTTTGTACCCAGGAAAAGTCATATAGGCCTCCTCAGAGAACAACAAGCTTTCTGTCGACCCCATATCTCTTAGGGTATGCGCTGTCGTTCCATTCCCCAAACGCCATTGCAATAACTTCTGCCCAGATTTATTTCATTTCAGTAATGTCTCTTGGGTTTCATCTCTATTAGTTCGGACATTGGAAAGTGGGATTCACCCCACTTAGCTGCAGCCCTCTCCAGTACATGTGTCTCCATGCGGGCTTGTCACCCCGGTGCTCCACAGGGTTGGTGGAGAGGAATAAGCCCTTTTGGTGTCAGCTCAGATACCTACAGGGAGACGGGCAGCACTGCAATCTTCATGCCACTGAGAAGACAGCCCAGGGTAACTGGTTCCAGTGTATATGATTACATGTGATGAGCCTGATCCCAGCTTATGTATTTATCTTCTTATGTTGGGTATTTTATTCCTCTGCAATTTTTGGAGTGAGAATTATAAAGCCAAGTTAAGCAAGTGAACTTAAATCATGAAAACAGCTGGATGAAGTAGAGGAGACCCTGTATTCAGGCTATTCTGGAAATTTTCAGTGCTGTGCCTGGATATACCTTACTGGTCTCCTTTAAGTTGAATTATGCCAGCTTTCATTTCCCAAAAGCCATGTATTGGGGAGAAAAATGCAAAAATAAATGATGGCTCTCAAATGTAAACGACCAGGAATCAGCCTTGGACATGGGAGTACACAAACCCCTTTGCTACATTGACCTTGTGTCTCGGAACTGTGCTCAGCAATGAGGCATGTTTTAGAAATAGAAAAGAATGAAACTGGATGTTATTCGTCTTGCAAATAAGGGCAATGGGGAGAGGATTTTACCTGTTTAGAAAGAAGATGACCCTGACATTTCTGTATAAATTGGAATGTCTTTTCAAAGAAATCGTGTTACTGGGTGGTCTGACTTGTATTCCCTGTTCTGGTGTGTACCGCATTTGGCTCCAAGACCAGCAGTGGAATTGCTGGGGGATGGGTCTTTTTTTAAGATAATTTATTTTTTCAAATATTTTTGAAGTGTGGCTTGTATTAAACTGGGCAATAATTAGACAGTGAAAACGCTCTTATTTAATGCTTAGATTATTACAAGTGCCTGAGGCAATACTTCAAGGTTTATAACAGACACAGAAATCAATGTTTAATGTAAAAAGTGATCCTGGAAGGTGTTTATTGAGAGCTATTTTTTAATATAAAGTGTAAAGATTAGAAAAATGCTTTTATTCTTAGTTTTACTTCTAGTGGTGACAGGGGGAAAGGGATATCACGAGGGAGAAGTATTATCGTAAAAGCTGGTGTCAAATCTTCTTTTAAGATTCTTGATCCAAAATACCAGTTAAGACCAAAACTAGCCAGAATATTTAAGCCAGTATTCCCCTGATTTCTCTTACATTACACTGATTTCTTACAGCTGCTATAAACCAGCACTAGATACTTTCATCAGTGAAGCTTCAGTACCGAGCCCTGTGAGAATCTGGCCTTTCAAGAGAAACTTTCTGCAGGTTTGGGCTTACATCCATTAAAAAATCTTGTTGTACAATGACATGGTATAAAGACTGGTTTCCGGCTGCTAGAATAATACACTCAGGAGTATCAGGGACAGCAAAGCTGTTTCAGCATCCTTTTCCACCCCTCACCCTCCTCTTCCGTGCCTCACCCTCCTCGCCTGAGGTGGGGAAGGGGGGACACCTGTCAGGGCGTGGGTCCATCCCCACATCGTTCACACCATCTCACAGCCACGCAGCACCAACCCCGCAGCATGCAGCAACCCTTCTCTCAGGCTCCATCCTAACATGTTGCCCTTTTCATCCCTATGGTGTCTTCTGGAAAACCTGGGGAGATAATGCAGCCTGCTCTTCCAATCCCCCCTCCGATTAGGATGTTCATCTACCTAGAGGCTTGGAGGGCACCATGACTTCCTCAGATTTGGAGGAGGCAGTGTAAGAGCTGGTACGCAGCCAACGGGCTTTCCCATAAGCAGCACATCTGGGTGCCCCCATACCACCACAGGCACTGTGTGCCTCCCTTGGTGACAGCCAAATCCTGCCTCATTACGTCAGCAATGTCTGAGGTTGTGGAGATCGTGCCTGCCAAGGACTGCGTAACCACACCTTTGCCTGAAGTTTTGGTAACTTGAAAATGAGCTATAAAAGTGAATAAGGGCATTATGGGGTTAATCAGCTTACCCTGTGGATGAAAACACAATTGATAATAGAGGCCAACAGGCACTAGTAGGAGTTGTATAAAATATTGAACCTACATTTAAAATATAGATTGGGCCAACCCTTGAAACCCACTGTGTTTCAACAGGATCAGTCTAAATTTCATCAGGGTAGTGACAGCAGGATGTGGCTGGGGCTGTTTATCTACCTCCCATTGTGTTTCACAGCAAAATCCCAAATAGTAATCTTGCTTTGCAGTTGTTTTTTTTTAAGCTCGCTGCACTAAAATATTGTATTTTTCTCATCTTCAAGGACTTCTGAATATCAATCATACACACATTTTTTTATATAAAATGCTGCAATATTAATGGGAAAAACCTGAAGACTATACCTAGTGTAATAATGACTTATTACAGAAGGAAAGATATATTTTTCCTTAAAATATGCCAATGAAGTACTGAAACCCGTTTGCCTCTCATGGTACTTTTTTGTCGTAAATCCAACAGGCAATTAGAGTGTGTTAAATCTTGCCTGAAGTAACTTCTTGATTTACAGATTTTCCTGCACAGATGTGGAGAGCCGAATTGGTTTTAAAATTCTCCAGTGAGACTGTGAGAACGCTCATTTTTGTCAAATATGTCGATCTCCTTTTATGACCCTCTGTGGAGTTTGGATGCTCAACGTCTTTGACAATCAAGCCACTCACTGTACCCTTGAGTGTGGAGTCAGATGTCCAACAGTGGACACCAGCGTGTCTGAAGAGCTGCTGTTCTCGTTTGCTTCTCAGCCAGACCCGTCTGCCTCCGAAGTCTGTAGAAGCAAAGATAGAGAAATGGCTTCAGTATTTGGCCATCTCAAAGGCGTTAACTGAGGATGGCAAGCAAGGGTCACCACAAGATGGCAACCCAGGTTTTGTCCGGTTTAGGAACCAGGGGTGACTTTTTCCTCAGGGCAGGCAGCGTTTCCCCCCTTGTCTTTGTGCAGCATCCCCCACGGCTGGTGCCAGCGGGACTTTCTGGTGCTGCTGCGGTGCTCACCAACAGGGACGGTACCGGCTGGGGAATCCCCTGCACACGCTTCCAGCCACATCCCACTCGTAACAGAGCATTTGCCTGTGATGGACAACATTCTTCACTGCATGGCTTTTTACCTGATCCTGTGCTGGATTCCTACAAGTATAACTTTTCCCTGTGCATTTCCAGGTTTGCATGTCTGCTAACCACAGGCAGTATTTCCTTCAGGTATTTTGTCCTCGCCGCTGAAGGGCGACGTCCAGGAGCCAGTGAGGAGCCATATGCTGAAGTCAGCAGACATTAAAGTTTGGTCCAGAGTAGAATATACCCATAATCGTTGTTCTCCTGGTACAGCATGTGATGTCTCAGTATCAGCTGGTCGATGGACGTGTTTTTCATTACCCCTGTGTATGCACAGTACCTGTGGTTTCATCTGCATTGCTTCGTCCTGTTCAATTAGGGAACGAAGTTTCACAGCATGATAAGCTATATGCATCTTAAAGAAGCTGGGATGGGAAGTTTTGGCTATCCAGTGTAGACTTTGACCCTTCTTACCTTACAGTTTCCTGACTCCATCTCCTTCCTTCTGTGCTTGAATCCATCCCTGCAGTTCTGTCTATTATGTCACATTATTTTTGCGGTGTTCATCCCAGAGGTGTAAATGTTGAAACACCAACATTGGTGTCAGTTTGATCACTCTGAATTTCTGTAAGTGCATAAAAAAACCTCAGGATATGAGACAGTAATGCACACAGGAAAATACCTTTCACTGGAGAGAAGAGAATCAGCCAGAATATTGCCAGCAAGTGCTGGAAAAACATCATCCTGGGAAGGGCTGGGTGCTGGGTTCCTACTGCTTCCCTGCCTGAGGGACAGAAGGAGGGGATGTGGTGGGAGCCAGGACCAAGAGAGACATTAAAGGCAGCTGCGGTCCCTGCAGCTATCCGGTCTGCTTCAACAGCAGAACCACTCTGCGCTTCGGTGCCTCCTGCCATGCCAGGATGGAGACACCCATGCCTGGACACCAGGTACTGGATAGCGCCAGCTGACCCCTTCCTGCCAAGCCAGATGTGACATGCAGGAGGATGGAGGTCCACCTCCACTGAATCTAACTCCGCAGTGAGCCATGCTGGCCCTGTCCGCCACAGGATCGCTGCTGCCTGCGCCTGGCAGTGCACACGCCTGTGCTGCATTGCTTTTTGAAGATGGCAGAAAACTGACAGATCAAAAGTTTAGCCTGGAGGCTGCTGTCAGTTTGCTCAAGCAAATAACTTCATACAGTTTTCAGAGATCGGTGGGATCTCCATAGGCAGGAGAGGAACGTAAATAAACAGGAAAGTTTTTCTACAGAGAAAGGCTGGCTCCTGTCCCTTGGCCTCCCAGCTGGGTGCAGATGGGGAAAAGGAAGGGGTGTGGGGCTGGTATGGAGGGGGAAGTGATGGGGTGGCTCTGGAGCCACAGCTCCTGCTTCCCCAGTGCTGGGCTGGGGTAGGTAAGCAGGGGAGGACCCCAAAAGTGCAGGGAGAGGCAGGACATGCCAGGTGTATTCACCCCAGACCCCTGTATTGCTCAGGTTGATGAACTGCACTGGTTCCCCCGTGCTGAGGATCCTCCTCCCCAGGGAGGAGAAGGTCATATACGATGTCATCAGAGTTGCTGTCAAACCTCAGTAGTTACTGCCTCTGAGCCTTCAAATGCACAGACCTGGCCTTAGTGAGGGCTGCCTGGAGGCTTGATCCCACCAACACAGCTGCAGAGCTCAGGAAGAGCAGCCTTAAAGTGTTGGGAGGGTCTATTCAGAAACCCCATGAAATGTCACGTAGTCTATGAGTACCCCATCCTGCCACTGCTTGTTGGCAGTTCAGAGATGTTCGAATGCACACAAAAACAGCAAAACATTTGCTTCATCTTCTGCACTGCCCCAGTTTACCCAGCTCCCAGTCTTGGTATGGGCTTTAGGTCATTTAAACAGTGCTGGTGCCTGGTGTATCCCCCCAGTAACATTATGTGCTGGAGATATGGAAGGCATTCACATCAAACATTGGCTGAGATGAGGACGTGGGCAGGGGTCACTGGTGGCTCTCTAGTCCCCACAGGCTGCAAAACCAGTTCCTGCAAAGGACATTGTGGGAGAGACTTGCTCCTTTGGACTATTTCTGCTTGCTCCATAGAAGAAGACCACAGACTGACAGCAGAAGGCCACATATGCGGCTCATTCACCTTAGCTTTGAAAGTATGACAACAATGTTGGAAACAACAATGTTGGTGCCTCAAAACTAAGCTCCAGGTAAATATATGCATCACCATACCTGGTTCCCCAGGTGAAGAAAACAGCCAGGTTTTGGAGTAGTCTGAACTTTGCAGGCTGTGGAGCCTTTTCTATACCTCCTTGCTGTGCAAGCACCAGGCCTTCTCCTGCAATATCTTCCAGTGGTGCTACCGTTGGCCAGAAACAAATTTCAGCCCAGTGTTGGTTAAAAGTAAGGCTGGCCAGTATTTCCTGAGGAACATGGCCAGGCTTTCCAGTTGCGTACAGGCCTCCTTGTGCCACGGGCCCATGGAAAGGTCTGGTGAAAGACGAATGGTTGGACCAAGACACCTCTTGTCCTCCTAGAGATCTGTTTCGTAGGTGGTCCCTACAGAGGCTTGAGACTCGTGTGGACAGTAGCTGGGGCTAGGGTTAGTGAAAGGGACTGCGAGCAAGGCCAGCCCCCATGTAATTAAATGTAACGTATTTATATATATTTATATGGTGCACATGTCTATCCATCTAGACATATATATTCATAGACAGACACAAAAGCATCTTCTTTTGCTATGCTACACAACCCAGAAAAAGCCAGACCAGAGCCCTAACTGTTTGCTGAAGTGACCAGAGCTGCCTGCGGGGCACTGGTACCTAGACACAAGAAACTGATTGAATGCTTTATCCCAGCATTCAGTAATTCACTAAACCTAGATAACGAGTTTTAAACCAACTGTTTTCAAATTAATATTATTGCAATTCAGACACCTTCACTTGGCCAGACCATGGGCTTAATAAACACACCAGGCTTATACCTGAGCTCGCTGAGGAGAACCTGTAAGCACAGTGTGACAGATTTGCCACTTTTTTAGGCAGAGTAGAAATCCCAGTTGCTGGAACCAATGTCAAAGCTTCTCTACTTTAGGGTTTTACTTGTAACCTCTCAACTCCATGCCTTAGCAGTCAGGGGGAGAGTAGGACAGAACTGGAGAGGAGGGCTGAGAGGTGACTTTCCCAGAAATGTTGCTTTAATGATGCTCTGTTGATGTGACAATTTAGAGTAACATGAAACCTCAACATTTCTCTTTTTGTATTTCAGCCTTGTACTGTGTGGGTTTGTCTTCGTCAAGTCTTTGTATTGTGTGGGTTTGGTTCAGTTTCCTTTTTTCTCCCTGTGCTTAGCAAAAGGCAAATGCTGTTGGCCCCTGCCATGAAACAGGGAGAACCCTCAAGCAGATGGCTTCAGGCCTTTCACTCTCAAAGCTCAGACATGGATTTTATAGTTTTGCTGTGTTTCAAATGGGCTGGGACTGTGATGGTTTATCCTGGATTTTGGGAAGCAGGAGGATGCAAATGCGATCAGGCCCCAGCTCAGCCTCCCTCCCACATCCCTCTGAGAAAACAGACTCCAGTCCCTGGGCAGCCAGGAAGGGGGACACAGTAGAAAGCATTGGAAAAGTGAAGCTCTCAATTCCAGTTGTCCTGAGCTGGCCCTGGAGTTGAGGTCTCACAATTTCCATCCTTTCATGGGCATGGGTCAGAATCCTGTGGGGCCACTGATTTGGAGAAAACCCTCTGGTTTTGTCCTTGCCTTCCTTCATGCGTGGTGGTGAAGGGGAGAGGGCACTTCTCAGCAGGGACAATGCCCTCAGACCTTGCCTCAACCCCAGAGCTGTTCTCTGGTACCACCATGGGGCTGAGCCCCAGGCAGGGATCCGGGTGGGGTCCTGGTCGTGGGCTGCTGGCCAGGCTGGGCAGGAGACAGGCAAGAGGGAGCTCTGGCTCCAAGTCTTGATCTGGAGACTTGGCATCCTTAACTCAGTTCCAGGTTTGACCTGTAAGGACAAAGAGACCACATGCCTGGCAGCGACTGTGCTCTGCCTCCGTGCCAGGCTGCCAGCGGGGGGCTTGTTCTTCTTTGCTTAGGGTTTTATTTTTAGATAGAGACCAGAGGCGCTGGAGAGCTGTAGCTGTACAAGGAGGCACAGGCAGGGCTTTCACCCTCTAGAGCACAGACAGCATTTGAATATGTGATTTCACAAGAACTTGTCTTGCTTAAAATTGCATTGATTAAGGCCTTTAGAGTGAATGCTCCTTAATTGCTCAGTTGTGTTATGAGCAAGGTTTTCCCTGAGCAGCTGACTGTGTTGCAATCTTCATCATCGTCATCCTTATTCCACTGCCTCTTGCATCCCCGGCACATGCAGGTACCATCCTACCTGGTGTTTTCTATGCCTAAGCCATAGCACTCCTCACCCCAACAAGCTCTCAATCCACAGAGCCACACCAGTGAGAGCAGGGGGCTGCTACCTACTTTTTACAATTAAGTTTAAAATGACAAACAGAGCCTTGTTCTTTTGCAGCGTCACCTGGCAAGGTCACTGCAGCATCACTGTTCAACTAATTGGTTTGATACCTGAAAACGTAAATCCAGTGCCTACAGATCCCCAAGTACATCATCCAAAGCAGTATAAGCACTTTGTTTTGCACCAGAGTTCAGAGGACATCCGTCATCCAGAAACTGGGTTTGCATTAGTTTGGTCTCAGTCCAGGCAACATGACTCCGCGGCGGCATGGCCACTCACCAGAGCGGTGGAGGCTCAAGTGACACCGGCTGCTGCAGCCTGGCTCTTCCCAGATCATTTAAACCTCTTGGTTTACACTTCCTGTGCCCAGAGCAGTTATGTTTAGTAGGTGATTGACCTCTTGAGGAAGATTTAATTGAACAGGCCCTCTCAGAGACAGTCTTCTTGGGACTTGCATTCTTTTCACTCAGCTTCTGGGTCTAAATTGTCTAAAAGGTTATGAGAATATTTTCTACTCAGTAAACCTGATGGAAACCACAATTCATTCCCATCAGTGTAAGGAAAACACCACGGGCTTGACTTGAATATTTCTGGTCTCTGCCTGGATAAACAATAGCCACACTGATATTGTGTCCTTCTAATTTTGGGACAAGTAATTTGATTTATTACCTGGTAATTCAGTCTGTTCTTGCAGATCACCATTTGCTAACCTCTCAGGGAGGTGGATAAATATAAGGGCCACAAATGCATGACAGAGGAAGGTCCTCATGCAGGGAAGGGTCTGCAGGCACTGGTTTTTAAAGACCTTTACTATATAGTAGCAGCTGCTCTCTTAAACCTTCTCCCCAGTGACAACCCCGCCAAACACAGTGAAGTCCTGTCAAACTGATGACTTAACACCATTTCACATTTTAGTCATTGAAGCATTTAAAAGTTATCGTACAGGTTTGGTGTGATTATGTGAGGAGTGGGCCCATGTGAATCTCATGATGTTCAACAAGGCCAAGTGCAAGGTCCTGCACCTGGGTCAGGGCAACCCCCGGTATCAATAAAGGCTGGGGGATGAAGGGATTGAGAGCAGCCCTGCGGAGAAGAACCTGGGGGTACTGGTGGATGAAAAATTGGACATGACCCAGCAATGTGCACTTGAAGCCCAGAAAGCCAGATATGTCCTGGGCTGCATCAAAAGAATCATGGCCAGTAGGTTGAGAGAGGTGATTCTGCCCTTCTATTCTGCTCCTGTGATGCCCCACCTGCAGTGCTGAGTCCAGCTCTGGGGTCCACATTACAAGAAAGACATAAGTCCAGACAAGGCCACAAAAATGGTCAGAGGGCTGGAAAACCTCTCCTATGAAGAGGTGAAGAAATATTTTTACTCTAATGGTGACGAGACACAGGAACAGGCTGACCAGAGAAGTTGTGGATGCCCCATCCCTGGAAGTGTCCAAGGCCAGGCTGGATAGGACTTTGAGCAACCTGATCTAGTGGAAGCTGTCCCTGCCCATGGCAGGGGAGTTGGACTAGGTGATTTGTAAAGGTCCCTTCCAACCCAAACTATTGTAAGGTTTTATGATTTTAATAAACTAACCAAAGGTTTTTATCATTCAGGCCCAAATCTGCTTGTCCAGTGCCCAGGAGTGTGGCTGGGACTGGGCTGAGGTCTTCCAGCTGGAGGAGAGGAGGGATGCTTATTGCTGGTGGGCACTTGCAATGCTTCCAGACCCCCATCGCTTCCTCTTTCCTTGAGAGTTAATCCCTTTTATGAAATTTGACGTTGAAATGCCTCCCTTATACAACAGATTATCGTTGTAATTAGCTACAGGATAAATAAGATGGTACTGAGTATTACATTAGATTGCGCCTTTATTCTGTCAGTGAAGCATTTTTCCCCCCTATTGCTTCTCCCAAATCATCATGAGACTTTTGTAAAGAGAATATTTGCACAAAAAGCTGTGGGCTATTGCTCTTGAAAAGATTCTTGCAGTTACTTAACACTGTGAAAGGGCAAAACGAAATGATATTTAAATATATTTTCATGCTAAATTAGAATAATGAAACTTCCTTTTAATGCTCTGACAATGAAATTAGGGACAACTCACTTTACGCAGGTAAACTGTGCAGACTGGGAGCAACTCCTCAAACATGAGGAACGGAGGTTAGCAGTAGTTTTATTTCTTTTAATATTTTAGATGGTTGTTTGCTTTTTTAAAAAAAAAATATTATAGCCTGCTTCACTTGAACACTAACTAATAAGGTCTCATAAGATGGGGGAAAGAAGATTCTTTGATGGGAATCAGGGCAGCTCTTGGCTCCCACTGGAGAAAGAGGCAGGTTACAGGTTCAGTGGCCCCAGCATGAGGAGTATTGGCAATGGACCACGTCCAGCAAAGAAAGGCAACGTCCTTTGGATGTCATCAGGAGAACAGAAGACATCACAGTTTTGGCATCCACAGAGAGGAAGAAAGGGGAAAGTATAACCTATCACATTGTCTTCATCTATATGCTGCTCTGAGAGCACCCGGATTTACACCATCAAATAGTGAAACCATCCGTGTATCGATGCTGAGGGCTGCACGTGCGCAGCCACTACACCATCTCCCCAGAGTGCTGCACCGCTTCCTGGATCTGGATGAATATCCCCACGAGAAAAGCCGTTTCAAGGCTGTGGGAGCTGAAGGCACCGAACTCCCAGCTGCGCCCAGGCTTTGTGACAGGCAATGAGCCAGCAGAAGTATGGTCCAAGGCATTGCGCTTATTCAAATATCAAACTCAAGAGTTGTGTGATTTCTTCTATTGCCTCCCAAAAACCAAAGGATCTTTGTGCCACCGCTTGTCCCCATGACATGGCCCTCCAGCGGTTTTGTGCCTGCTGAAACTGGTGCTGCATCCTCTGGCTCCTCCAGGATGCCAGCACTGCTGCACCATGGCGCCTGCATCTGCCATCATCCCCGCTCCTGACATCACCTAAAAATCACAAGCCTTTTTCAGTGAATGGCTGCTGCAATCAGCATCATCTTGTATAACTGATTTTATTTTCCTCTTTTGAGAAGGGGTTTTAAACAAACTCTTTCCACTGCGATAAACCATTCGTTCAGGTAATGTTATGGCTCTGAACAGAAACCCCCAGAGCTAGCTAGAGATCCGAGGTGATATTTTCTCCGTGGCGTGTGCCCTTGTGCTTCCGGATTTCAAGGCTCTGGAGCAGCGTGTGGCCGGGCTCGCCATATGTGCTGCGGTACCCACACGCGGAGCCGCTCTCTCTCCGTGCAGCACTGCCCCTGCCCCTCCTCACTACTGCAGGCTGGAGGAGAGCCGGAGCATCACTTCAGTGTATATCTATCTTGTGGCTTGTTAATCATAAGCATGTTAAAATGAGACCTCAGTTCCTCCCCGTTGACCCTACCAAGGTTCACTGTCCTCAAGGTTAAGTCTGCAGACGTGAAATGCTCGGGTTGGTGGCGTTTCTCCTTCTGCAGTTTGCTCCTTGAACTTCCTTATCCTATTCCTATAGAAAGTATCCTGGAGTCGAGAGAAGAGAAATAGGGGTAGAAAACCCAACCGTGCAAGGAAGAAGACAGGAGGAGAGTGGCAGTGCTTTCCAGCATGGGTACATACAAATAACCACAGCAAGGGATGGGGACCTCAGCAGCCCCAGGGCAGAGGGATCGCCCAGGAATGTATACACCAGTATAAATGCTAACACTCACCTTCAGTGTGTGAATGTGTGCTTTATATGCATATATGTATATTGTGGTTCATGCTGGTAGTTTATATATATGTGTATATACATGCATATATATACACACATGTGTCTGTGTATATATGTATGTATATACATATATGTATGTATATATATGTATGCTTGTATATATACATATATATGTATGCTTGTATATACATATAGGTATGTATATACTGTATATAGATATATATATGTTATGTACATCTGTATATCTTCTGTCTGCTTGATAATGTCCAAAGGAGGTTGCGTCTCTTTGCTGGACATGGTCCATCCCCAATGCTCCTCATTCTGGGGCCGCTGAACCTGTAACCAGCCTCTTTCTCCAGTGGGAGCCAAGAGCTGCCCTGATTCCCATCAAAGAATCTTCTTTCCCCCATCTTGTGAGACCCTACTAGTTAGTGTTCAAGTGAAGTAGGCTATAATAATTTTTTAAAATATTTTTTATGAAACCAACCATCTAAAATATTAAAAGAAGTACATCTACTGCTATATATATGTACACACATACATAAAAATATATACATGTATATATAAACCACCAGTACAAACCATGACCCTGCAGTATATGACAGAGATTCTCGCCTGGCTCAGCCATAAGCAACTATCCTGATTATCATATCACATTTCAGAGCACCTAACCTCACATCAGATGTATATTTTCCTGTCACACAGCTCACCTGAGGCTACGTAAACCTCACTGAGCTGCCGCTGCCTGTCTCAGCAACGGGAATATAACTTAATGATTCAGTCCTTGCCTGGACCAACGTGTCAGCCCTCCTGATCGCAGGACTTGTTTAACCTCTTAGGAATAGGAGCTACCCTGACACCTGATGTGTCACATCAGCTATCAGGATTCAAGAGAGAGATCTGGCCGCCCCATCTCCATAAATCCTTGATCTCTATAGCAGGGCTGTCACTTCTCCCTGCAGAGACCATAATTTCGGGTTTGCTTTGAGCTGGCTGCAGTACAACTTGGGTTTGATATCTTCATCGCAAGTCAGAGTCTTTGTGCCAGCCCTACCTGACAGGATGGTGTTGCTGTGACTACCCACATTCATGTTGCAAGACGTCCAGACGAGGACTTCAAAGTCTTTGCAGAGGCTTTTTAATGCAGCTTAGTAGCAGAGGTATAAAGTAAACGTGCAAATCATATACCCACACAGACACAGAGAAGAGGCATCAGCTGGCTGAGACCATCCCTTAAGGTCAAAGCGCTTGGCAGGGTCAAGTAGGATGGGGCAGCCCCCCAGCAGGACAACCTGCCCCAGCCATTAGAAAAAACTTTGTTTTAACCCAGTTGCCATCTCTGTAGCAGCAAAATGGCCATAAATAATAGCATTAAACCCTCCAGATGCGTGCTACTGCTCTGAATGCAGCAGGCAGCAAGGGCAGCTGACTGCTGCCCATCCACCTCCACACTGGGGCATGTCCCACACCCTGCTCTCTTAGGAAAAAATCCTGGAAAAAAATTCTGGCCTGGGAAAATCCCACTTTCTGAGTTGGGAAATGCCATCTATTGCAAGAACTTTTTTTTCCCCTCTTTTCACCCATCCAGGTTTTGTTTCCATGGAAACCTGGCCAGAAAATCAGCTGGCCGGAGGCAGCCAGGGAGCAGGGAAACCCCAGGGGAGGTTTCCATACCTGAAAGCTACAAGGGGTAATTTGCAAAACATGGGCTTTTTGTTGCTTTGGGCCTCCCAGGTCTCTCAAAATGTTCAAATGAATATAAAAGATGAATATATGCTTCCTATGCATAATAATAAGCAGGCAGTTTAACAGCTAAAAGTTCCCACCTGAACCTGAGTGATATTTTGGAAGGTCTCTGCTTCAGGTGAGGATGCTGGTGCATGGCCTCATCCCCCGGGCCAGGGTAAAACCTTGGGGTTTGGGGGTAAAAGTAGCACCAAGTTGGTCCCTGCTTTTGGGATGAGCCCCCCAGGGCAGCTCAGCACCATCCCCCAGGTGATGGGACACTGCATCTGCCCCCATGGCTGTACCGTGGGTGGCTGCCCCATGCTGGGACTCACCTCTGTCCCCAAAACAGTGCAAATGGACACCACATCTCCCATACCAGCATCACAGAGCCCAGTGTATGAGGACCAAGCCACTGCCAGTTCAAAGCATGTATCCTATAGAACGGCTGGCTTCCATTCCATGTAGGTATGTGCACTGAGATATCTATATAGAGGGAGATATATGGCATAAATAGATGCGCCCAAGTATTAACACAATCAGCAGAAGATATTATAGCCTAAAAAGCTACAAATTTTAAATATTTTAAATATTTTTAGTGACAGAAAGCCCCGGTATGAGCAGCTACGGGCCATCCCTAGAAACCAGAACCCACCTCCCATCTTTTGGAAAGAGTGTCCAGCCCCAACCAGATGAACCACCATTCCATGCCATTACACCACTGGGAAAACAGCCTAGTATGATGCCTGTAGAGGCACCACCACTGGTTTGGCCCATCAGCAAAGACATTCCCAAAAACATTTGCTCAGGCACATCATTCCCCCAGGAGAAGTCACCTGGGACGGTCCCCTGTTGGACACTCAGGCAAGCAAGGTTGAGAAAACCCGCCTTAGCCCCTGGATGGATGCTGTTGCTGACCTTCCCACTCACTGTGTTTGATTCGGGAATCCAATTATATCATTTCTAAATCCCCAAATCTTGTGCTCTTTCTCCTGTGCACATCTCTTCTCCAGTGCCGATCAATATTTCCAAGCCTCTTACTAGGGAACAAACTGCAACCGCGCTGCAGGATTTGCTCTCACACCGCTGGAGCAAAGCTCTTCCCTGCCGCTACCCCGAGCCGCGCTCGCTGGGGGCCTGCCGTGCTAATCAGGAACAATTACTGAGGGGGTGGATGGGGCCGGTCCACCTCTCTGCTGCTAGAAAATCAAAATTAAAAGTCACATCTGGGTAAAAAACCCGCAGTGCCTGGCAGGCAGCGGCGTGCGCTCCCTCTGCCGTTGCTGCCGCTGCAGTGAAGGGCTCCGGGCAGGGCTCTGCATGGCCGGGATGCACAGCCCAGGGAAGGCGAGTCCAGCCAAGGACCTTCCTCCCTCTTTTGCTTTCTCCAGTAAAGCAGGAGTTAAGAGCTTGTGAGGATGCTCTCTGCCTGGGCAGAGCCTCCGGCTGCAGTGCTCCTGACAAATGGAAAGGCAAGCTGGAGAAACTGGCTGTAAGCGAGCTGTAGGGAGAAAGGTGTGTTATGGTGATCGTCCTGGAGTCCCTTAGTCACGTTAAATCTGTGTTTCAGAGCAATATTCAGGGCCTCAAAGCACAGATATTTGGAAGAGTGGAGGATCAGGAGGTGCATGCATAGGGGGAAGTTTTATTCTGGAGTATTTGCAATGCACATACCAACTTGCACCAGCATCGCTGCCTGTCTTAGAGAGGATGTAGTGTCAGTAAGAAGTCAACTGGAGGAAGGTGGTGATTTTTACCTCCCTTAGTTCCCCTGCAACATCAGTCCAAGTCCCCAGACAGGGGACTTGGGGAGCCAGGGCCCGAGGGACCTCACTCCCCCATGCAGAAGTTTTAACCCATAATCAAACTGTGTAAAAGGGGCAAATCAGTCACAAGCTGCAGGATGTGTTTGGGATGGGATGGGCTGGAGGCAGAAGAACCACCTCTCAGGGCTTGTCTCAGATTGGTTCCTGTCCTGAAAGCAGGCAGAAACTGAACACTGCTCATGCTCTTTCATGGTGCAGGTAAGTGACGAAGCCCACTAGCCAAGACACCACAACCTTTGTGGCATGTAAAGTGCTTTGTTATTAATTTTGTACATTAAAGAAAGCCTCGACCTTTGCCTTTCCCATCACAGATCCCCTGCATGCTGCAAACCATGTCTTGTTCAGCTGTGAACCAATATCTTTTGGCTTCTTGAAGACATTGTTGTTGAATTTTTGACTCGACAGTTGTCAAAGGTGTTGGTGTAAGGAGAGAAATCCAGCAGAGGAAGAAAGCCACCCAAGTGCCTTTCCCATACCTCCGTCCAAGCCTGCTAACACTTCCTTAAGCCCCAGCCAATGCATCTGTCCCTGACATGCATCACCCAAACCCAGAGATTTCGTGAAGGTACAAGATCCAGTCCCAGGTGCTGCACTGCAAAATGAGCACATGAAGGAGAGTGCGATGCCCACACCTGAGAGGCCACACAAGCTTCCTCTGGGCTGCCTGTGATGTCTCAGGCCAGCCTGGTGCTCCAGCCCACGCTGGCATGAGATTTCATATATCCTGGAATGGTTTGGGTTGGAAAGGACTTGAAAGATCATCTAGTTCCACCCCCCTGCCATGGGCAGGGACACCTTCCACTAGACCAGGTTTCTCAAAGCCCCATCCAGCCTGGCCTTGAACATTTCCAGGGATGGGGCATCCACAACTTCCCTGGGCAACCTGTTCCTGTGTCTCACCACCCTCAGAGTAAAGACTCTCTTCCTAATATCTAATCTAAATCGATCATCTTTCAATTTAAAACTGTTACCCCTTATCACTGCATGCCTTTGCAAAAAGTCCCTCTCCAGCTTTCCTGTAGGCCCCCTCTAAGTACTGGAAGGCTGCTGTAAGCTCTCCCAGCAGCCTTCTCTTCTCCAGGCTGAACAGCCCCAGCTCTCTCAGCCTGTCGTCGTAAGGGAGGTGCTCCAGCCCTCAGATCATATTTGTGACCCTCCTCTGGACTCACTCGAGAGGTCCATGACTTTCTTATCCTGGGGGCCCCAGACTGATTTGCACCACTGTTTATCCCACCTTAGAAATATGACCCAAATCCTTCTTGTCCAGCATTTGAGCAGGTCCCCTGGGTCGGGACACCCGAATTTTCTGTGTATAGCAACAAAACGTGTCAACAAAGGAGAAATATCTCCTGGGAGAAATACCTGCTGGGCTGTGTATTTAAAACAAGCCATTTACCATATCATTAATTCAAAATACCTTCAAATCAGGACTGTGTCTTGCACCCAGAAGTGCTGCTGGCGGGCTTCACTCCCCCAGCCAGGCTGCACAGGCAGCATTTCTCCTTGTGGATGGGTTGATAGGGAGATGCAAGTCCTGTGGTGGGCAAAGCCCCCCACACCTTCAGCACCAATCCCATCAGAAAGGACTCGGAGGACAACGGCTGGGGACATACCCGTATGTTTTCTCAAAGTGGGGAGGATGTAAAAATTGGCAAGGAGCCAGTGGGAAGTATTTGTAAACACTTTGTAAATGATCCAATTTTCCTGAGCATCTGTTCACGACTCACTTGCCAGCTCTGTGGATCCGACGCAGATTGCTCAAATGGCAAAGGCTGGAAAAACCCCAGACTCGCTGTGACTTCGATCCTATCACCAAAAGCAATTAATTTGCAACAGCTTTGCTCTGACAATGCAGGCTCCTTAAAATAATCAAACCCGTCATCACGAAGGTGCCTGCGTTATTATTGCATTGCTTTTTTGAGCAATGTGCTCCAGCCCACGGACGCTTTCAGCTGGTCTTTCATCTGCATCGTTTGTCATGGCGAGGGGATACCTGCTTTCCTCTGGGAAAGACGCCTGCAGAAGTTTAAGTTTGTGCCTTTGCCATGCTGGAGATAGGACTAACTATGACTACAGCCTACTTTGGTTCTAGTTAAGCCAACAGCAGTGGAAACAAGTGCTTTCCATAGGGGGTTAAACATTACAGTGAGCCTGACACAGTTTCTAGGTCTTTGGATAAAGATTGAGCTCAGGAATTGGCAGCAGCCTGTCAACATGAAATGACCTCATGTAATCTCTGATTTCTGTGTCCTGCTCTGCCCTTTCCATTGAAAGTCATCAGCTTCTCAAAAAAAAAGGAAAAAAATCAGTGAAGAGTTTCTCCTTAATAGAAAACCTGGAAGGAAAGCACAAGGGCATCAGTCTCCACAAACTTGAGTGAACTGTGGATATTTAGTGCTATGGTCCCAGATACATCTTCATCTGTTTTATTTTTTTCTCTTCAGATTGGGTAGGAATCACAGGACTGGGTCTCCACTTCCAGCATATCTTGGGACTGTCTATGGACAGTCTGGATCTGCAGGCAGGACAGTTTAGCACGCATTTGGAGAGAAAACAGAAGCGGCAGAAGGAATGCACTGGTCTTTCATCCCACATTGGTTCATTCTCCCAAAGAGCATAAGGTGTTGCCTGTTTCCTACCATCACCTGGGAATTTCACCTAGCTAATTCCTCATTCCTGAAGTGATGCTAGGGATGCCTTTGATCCCCACTTTTCTTCCCCTCCAGTACACTGGTGCTTATGTGGAAGGTGAGCTCAGACACTGCCCCAGGGTCAGCAGCGCCGTGTGTCTGCTGACGTTTGGCCAGTGAGGCGCTTCCATCACTGCCCATCATGCCATGCTTTCACGCCTTGGCCTGGGGTTTTCAGAGAAGATATATTAATTTTTTTTCAGGTGGAGCTGACCCCATTCATGGCTTCTCATCTGTTTGTCCTCATGCTAATAATTAGAGCAGCGAGAGGCTGGGGGAGCACGCCTGGCAAGACTGCTGCCTGGAAAGCAAAACTCTCCTGCCTCAGGGAGGGTTTCATCAGCCAAAGGAGAAATTACCAAAAAAAGAAAAGAAGAAGAAGAAAGACCAGCAGCCTTTAGACAGGCTGTGTCTGTCACAAGGACAAAATGTCTCTCCACACGGTTCCCGATACAGAGAGGAAACATAACATCTCCATTAGAAAACACAGAAAAGGCACAGAGGGAAGGAATTACAGTATGTTGGGTCAACAATTTGGGATCTTGTGCTAAAAATAGGAGGTTTTACAGGTTGTGACTCCACTGTCCTACATCACCACCATCACAAGTCATTTACCTGGATTTAACAGGATGATGGGTTTCAACCAAGAGGGAAAATCTGTTCCTAACTGAATTACTCAGAAAGCCCCATATGATTTTTCCATGTAGGCTCCTCTGAAAGTGAATTTTGGGGTTAAAAAGCCCATTCAGGCTTCAGCTGGGCCTTGCATCAGCAACTTCATGGGTTGGGGGTTTACTTTTGGGAGGTGTGGGCTCACTGGTTGGGCTTCTTGCTGTGAGGATGCTCCAAGGGAATTAATTATGCCATTGCCATCTTGTTGCCTACACCAAGGAGTGGTGGTAAGTAAAGGAAACTGAATTTATTTTATTCTTTTCCTGGTCTATCTTTCTCTCCATCTATCACCTCCCTTGTTTCTTGCTGGGAAAATGGACATGAAAACATTTGGTTAGTTGATTACAGACCAGCCCATTGCCATGAGTGAGCAGGAGTGTGTCATTTCACCATCAAATGATCCCTGATCAAACCTTCTCACCCAGAAAAAAGCCAGTTTCCAGCATCTAGCTTATTGCTGGCAGCTCATGGGGTGGATGTTGTGGGGCAAACCCTGCCTCAACATTGGAGATGGGTTTGCAGGAGAGAGGATACTCATCTCTTCAGACCTCTGCAGCCAGTGCCCACTGCTCCCACGCCTGCCTGAGCAGGTAAAGCAAGCACTAGAAAAGGGAAAAAAAGATAATTTCTGGTGCCTTGTCTTTTTATAGCTCATAGCTCTGATGGTCACTGAGCCCAGAAATGCAGTTTGCAAGGAGCCACCAGTGTAGTGGTATGAACAGGACCTCATAGTTGCAGCCTGCCTTGAACTGAGAGGCAACAGCTATTCCTGTCCTGAATCAATTGCTCAGCCAGAGTCCCTGTATTCTGCTGTGCCAAAACATGACTGACTCTAAGATGGAAATACCCCTTTCTTCACATGATCCAGCACAAAGCTCTTTAGCAGCATTATTGCAACTGGGATTTTTCCTTTGGCAAAGCACAGCAACCTGTCCTTGAGGTCCCCTGCAGCTTTGGATGGTTGGGGTAGACCTACACCCCTCCAGCTACAGCAATTTCCATAAAAGATTTGAGGCTTTTCTGGCTTGGAAGAAGCCTGGGTAAATTTTTATGCCACGGGTAAGAATAAAAGCAATCTTGTTTGCATTGTGTATTTTAGGCACTGAGAAGGTTTTCCTTGAGAGTTTGCATTGCTGAAGGTTGAGGGAAAAAAATCAGTCTTGTGGTTAATGTACCTTGGGGCCTTTTGGGCTCATCAGTGCAATTTTTTTCTTTTAGTTGTCATTAACCTGCCTGTAGTTGGTATGTGATCTTGATTTAAAACCAATGAAGTCTCGAGTGGAAAACCTGGGTTAATTTTCTTGGGAGCCTGTAGACTCTCTACTCAAGTTCCCAGTAGCATATTATAATGCTGGGAATTAACTGGAGTGCTTTTTCTTGTACCCAAGCAAGCAAAAGTCTGGACTCAACTTAATGTGTAATAAAACCAGAATGATACCTACGGGATAAAAGGCAACACATACCTTGAACAAGCATGGTGAAATTACCTGTAAGCACTTTGAAAGGAAATAGCTCATATGCATTGAATAAAAAAATAAATGTTGTTCTGGTGTTGGATTATGGAAACAGAGGTAGGAGGAGCCCTTAGCTGGGCAGGCTTCTGTACCAAATAAATAGAAAACATGCATTATTTTCAGAACGAAGCTACACAGATTGTTCTGCTGGTTACACATGCTGATTATTACCTGCTCTGGAATTGAGGTCTGGTTTTACTCTGGTGTCTGTCGAATCCAGCTCACCCCTGGAGCACTCTTGATTTACACCAGTGTACAAGAGATCAGAGCTTGGCCATGAAGGGTCAAAGAGGAACAGCAAGAGGTGAGATGTACAGACACACTTTTCAGTTTAGCCTGTGTTTTTATTAAAACATTATTCAAGTTTTATAATTCTTTGAGCAGTCAGTGTCATGGCACAGACCAGCTCATTTCATGGTCTTGTGTTGGGTTATGGACAGTGTGCTTTGCTGTATTCTAGGCTAAATGTGCGCCATGAAAACAGCTGGAGATATCCCCCTAGAAACCCCCTTGCCATCCTGTGGGGATATAAAGACCAAAGGAAAAGAGCTGCACTGCAGGTGCTCTGAGCCCACACTGCTCCTCACTCCTGCCTCCGGACTCAGACCTTGGCCAAGAGCACCGGACAGAAATAGAGTGGGGTGTAACAGGAGGTTTTGCCCCATGTTGAGGATGGTGATTTGCCATGCCCAGTGAGACCTGTGCATCTGCTGCCCTTTCTGGGAAAGCGTTTGTTCCCCCACATGTAACCACATCAGAGCACATTTCCTCCCCTGAAATCCTTACAAAGCCTGGGATATGGCATGAAAACAGCAAGAAGCACACAGCGGAGAGGGTCCTTGCCAAACGGGGGGAAAGGAGGACATCGGTCCCAGTTGCTTTGGGGACCCAGGGGGATCAGCACTGGGGTGCTGGTGCCATGGGTGGGCACCTCCCTGGCTCATCACTGCCAGGGTCTCTGTCTGGCTGTAGTCAGGGAAGCCACCAGCTACGCACTTGCTGCAGTAACGCAGTTTGGTCCAGCCTCCTCTGCACAGGATACAGCAGACAGAATTGACCAGAGCATTTTAATCCTTTGATAAAATCACTAAAGGGGATGCAGGCTGCGGGCAGCAGCACCAGAGCACTAGGCTGCAGAGAGAGGCCAGGCTGCATGGGCACACTGAGGGGCTCTCCCTTCTTCGTTCCTGCCCTCCATCCTTCCTTCCCTCCAGCCCTCCCAGCCCTCCTGGCCTTTTCAAACAGGCTCCCCCATTCAGAGGGGATTTCTCCACGCCAGGCCGATCAGGGGGATTAAAGAGCAATTAAACCCGATAAATTATCTGCCTGAAACATTTTTTCAAAGTGGCCACTGTGCTGGAGCAAAGAGTCTGTCGCTTCATTTCCCCTGTGAAGGGGGATCAGGGCAGATCTAACCCCTGTGACCCGCTGACCTCCAGCTCTGCCTGGGCATGCCGGCCGCGAGGGACCCTGCGATGGCACCACACTCCCTTCGCCACACCCCACAGCAAATGATACCCAGCCTCTCCTCCTCTTTTGGCATCTCTTTTGCCTTTAGAAAGCATGAAGGATGTCTCCCAGGCTGAGGCAAGTGAAGCAGCAATGGGAGCAGCCTGCCTCCTTTAAGGCTAAACAAACAGCCTTTGCCTTCAAAGCTCCCAGAAATGGTTGTCCTAATTTCTCTCTGATTCGATATTTTGTGGCTGCTTTTGTGAAGGCTCCAGCTGCCTCTTGCCTCAAACCCTTCCCGGCTTCTGCTAAGCAGCAGAAGCCAGAGCAAGGGGCTTTAATGGCAATAATTTGGAGTGTCATCAGCTTAAAAACCAAACCTATGCTAGTCCTCAGGGAAGCTCCAAAACACACTGCGGTTTCTAGCTGGGTGCTTTGAGCTAGTGTCTGGTCTTGGGCTATTATATCAGACCTTTACTTCTGCTCCCTACCTCAAGGGTCCATGAAATTCCTGCTTTTATTTTCAGCCTTGTGCTACTGCTCAACTCAGCTGCCAGCCCAGCTGATTACCCACTGCCTGTCCTCAGCTACAACAGACCTCCGCCTGCTCCCATCACATGGGCTTATCAGTGAAAGGGGTTCAGCCCCGTGGAGCTACTCCAGGTTTTGGTGGATGTAATAAGAAGCAGGATACAGCCCTCAAGACACGATCATTGCCGTCAAACAACTGCACTCCTGGCCCTTTCACTTTGCTGGTTTTCTTTCCCACACCTTCAGTCCATTAATCAGAATAGAAAAAGATGAAAAAAAAAAAAAACAAAACCAAAAAAACCAGATTATGCATATTAATGGATGCGAATGTGCCATGTTAGTGTAATACAGCAACCTCCCAAAAGCTCATGAAAACAATACTGCTCTGTGCAGGAGCACAGCGCCATGTACAGCCTTGCAAACCTGCGGAAAGGAGGGAAAATCAGGACAAAAATAGTTTCTGATAGACTAATTAATTGAAAATAACTGTGAGGTCAAGGATCAGACTTCTAGGAATTGCTTTTAAAGATGCTAAACATCTTGGGTTTCTACAGCGCTGCACAGCTGTACCCGGATTTCAAGCCCTTGATGGAGTCCCTGTTGTGGAAGTCCAGCTCTTGCCTCTCAAGCCCAGCTATTCAGAAAGCAGTTTGACCAAAACTGAGTTGCTTAACTCTTCAGACAACAAATCATGCCCTTCTTCTGGCTCTTCTGCTCTACTGACAGCCTTGGAGCTGTTGGGTCAAAATACCCCTGAGTTTATAAACACAGAATTAGCACACAGAGAAGTTCCGTAAAGACCATATCCAGCTAAAGATGATCCTCACTGTTTGAGCTGACAGACAGCTCAGAAAATACCCTGAGGTGCTCACTTATATAAAAAAATCTGATTTGCTTTGGCTGTTTTCATGCCTCTTCTGCCTTTAGTCTCCTTACATGGCCTAACAGATTAATCACCTGGCTGGAATGTAACTGGAAAGAGAAAACTGTTAGCTAGAAAAGATTTCCAGAAATTTAACCTGGTTCTGATGGTACTTGAGGATCTTGAGGACAGGTCAGCGCTAACATGACCCACGTGTCCAGCAGCATGTGTCAATGCTGTGAAGTACAGCATGCTCCTGGTGAACTGCAGGTGAGTAACCTGTGGGCTGAGAATGACTACAGGAACATGTCCACAGATGGTGAAATTCCCCCATCCTCTGTGCTGTAGCTCTGCAAGCTTCACACATCATCCTTCAGCCTAGAGGCACATGAAAGGTCCACAGGCTTTTGCAAGGACATAGGAGTTGCTTGGCCTCTGCGCAGGCCTTTTGCACAACCGTCAGTTTTACTCAAACAAAACCAACATGTATGGATCAACTTTGTCCATATTTAGAAAAGACCTTTGATCATCAGCTGTAGAAACTGTGAACTGGAGGCTGCCCCATGATGTAGGGCTCACGGCGTAACTCAGCAAGGTGCCAGAGATGGAAGATGGGAGAGATGTCAGGAGAGTGCACTCTGCTGCACAAAATGGAAAGAAAAAGGCAAAGTGTTTCACCCAAAGACAGAAGGAAGTCTTTTGTGAAATGGAGATTTCATCCCAGAACTCTTCACCTCTTCCCTTTTCTGGCAGAGATGAAAAATGCAAGACATCCATATCCTGGAAGGGTTTGGCAGCATTAGCTGATGGCACACAGATATTTAAGGACCAAACCACTTGAAAACAAGCTTTCTGCTCAGGCGTATTTGATACGAGAGTGTGCAACATCCCCTCCCACCCAAGCCCAACCATTTCAGCTCATCCACTTCTTGGTCATCATGCCCCTGTCACCAAGCAAGCCGTTCTGCTCAGGGTGCCTCTCCCCACCCCGACAGCCACCATCCCAGTTAACACCACAACATCCTTGTGTGTAACAGCCAGGAAAACCCAACTCTTTCTTTCTCATTTCTGTCACCTGCACCCACATCTCTCTTCTGGTGGTTCTTCATCTTCCTCAGCTTCGTATTCCTCAGCTGGGAAGCTTGTGGAGGGCCTCTTCTCCTCTCCCTGTGCCCATGCTCCCAGGCAGAGGCTCGCCAGACAACTGAGCTGACACTGCAATGCTCCTGATACTGGACATAAAAATGCTGCTGGGATTATTTCCCTCCTACTATAACAGATTCAGTAAATCGATTTCACAAGGAACTGCTATTCCTGCTCACAGCACCATCCATAGCATGCGCGGAGTGTACAGCATTATTTACATTTGTGTTTGCCCACACCAAGGCTGACTGTACCTCCATAAATATTTATAGAAGCAGTGTGTATCTACAACACTGTCCTGGTTTTGGCTGGGATAGAGTTAATTTTCTTCCTAGTAGCTGGTGTCGTGCTGTGGTTTGGATTTAGGATGAGAATAATGTTGGTAACACACTGATTTTTAGTTGTTGCTGAGCAGTGCTTACACTAAGTCAAGGACTTTCCAGCTTCTCACGCTGCCCTGCCAGCGAGCAGGGTGGAGGCGCACAGGAAGCCAAGGGAACACAGTCAGGGCAGCTGACCCCAGCTGACCCAAGGGATATTCCATGCCATACGACGTCATGTTGAACAAAAACTGGGGGGAGTTGGCCAGGAGGACGTGGCCGCTACTCAGAAACTCAGTACTCCGGTGAGCAGGGGGGGAGCAATTGCATTGTGCATCGCTTGCTTTGTATATTCTTTTATCAATATTATTATTTTCACTTCCTTTTCTGTCCTATTAAATTGCCTTTATGTCAACCCATGAGTTTTACCTTTTTTCCGATTCTCTCTCCCATCCCACTGGCTGAGCAAAGGGCTGTGTGATGGTGAGCTGCCTGCAGGGTTAAGCCACTGCAGATACCCAGTCAATTCTCGGTGAGTTGTGTGTGCCAGGCTTGATGGTCTGTCCTGTGATTTTGTATAAAACTGGGGATGGAGAAAGGGAAGGACAAGTTCCTGGTCCACACGAGCCACTGGTGTTTGCCTGCATGAGAAGAGTCCACGCTGCTGGGAGGGATCCTGCAGGACAGGACAGTTGGCAGGTGCTCCATGGCACACAAGTCCCGTCAGTCAGGGGAGCTGTGACCCAGCCTCTGCACAAGCTAATGCAGCTCCAACACCTTCAAGTGAAAGGGTGAACCTTTTTGCTACCATCCAGCAGTTGCTGTGGCAGGCGGAGCATCAAGTGGCATCTCCAGTGAGCACAGCTGGGCATTCGCTACCCAGGTTGCAGGGGGATGTTTACTGAATGACACTAATAAAACGCAAAACCAAAGCAGGCTAATGTCAGTAATTCCCTCAGACAATTTAAATGCACATATTTTAGGAGCAGAGCAGCCTCCCATGCATCCATTCTAGTTCTGTGCTTGCACATGTTCTCCAAATATCAGGCACAATGCGGCCACGGCACTGTGGAGAAGAAACAGAGAATAGATTTGAGGACTGGCAGCACCAAGCAGAAGTCACAGAGAACCAGCTACATGTTATCCGAATGTCACAGAGCCCTGGGACTGCAGGAAAGGGTTGGAAGAGACAGTGTGTGAACCTCTTCTTCATATAGGCATGAAGGGACAAAGTGGTTTGCTTGGAGTCACGGCAAGAATGTGGTCACCTCACTAGTTATTTGCCTCAAATGCTGAGCCTGGCAAACATCCCGCATCTTCCTGTGCAGCCCAAGTGGGAATGTCCCTGTATCCGTGCCTTGGCGATGCTCAGGGCTCAGTGTGGTGATGGGGTGACCTCACAGCGCTTCTCTGGGAAGCCTGAATGGGCCAGGCAGATGTGGTCCCATCTCCATCCTCACCCCAGGAGGAAGCATAGCCAGTCCTGCCTCCCTTTCCAAATGCCCTTCCTTGGGACACCTCCCCAGGGCTGCAGAGAAATGCCCCAGACGCTCACCCATGCTGGCAGCACGGCAGCACCCCAGGAGCCAGGCAAGTATCACCACTGGCACCTTCCCTTGCCATGGTGTGGATCACCAGGAACCTTCTGAACACAGGGGATGGACAGTCCAGGACCCCAACCCATCTGTAGTGAGACCAGGGCTGTATCGCCCTCTCCTTGCTGCCCTGCAGAAACGGCCCTGGGCTCCTGAGCAGAGCACAGCTGGGCACAGCCCCAGTTTGGGACTGGTGAGGGGAGTGGGAGCAGGAAAGGTGTCAGGCAGGCAGAGGGTATGCAGGGGGGATGCTGCTGCCTTTGTTGGTGTTGACCCCCGAGCCCTGGGCTGCTGTTCATGCTTGGGACCAGGCAGGGTGCCGCCTTCGTAGGAAGGTGACAGGAAGAGTCCCCACAGCCCTCACGCTGACTCGCCTTCGCCAGGGACCGTTGTTCGGCAAAAACCGCAGCCGGCATGGATGGATGCGGAAGAGGGGAAGGGAGGGTTGGGCGCGATCACTTGTGTGGTCCTGTCCCCTTCCATTGCTCAGCTCGGCTCCCCGCAAATAGACAGAGGCAGCCAGCCTCGGGGAGGGGTTGCAGCCTCCTTCCCCCAACCCCAGCGGGCAGCAGGGCCCCCCGTACCCATTGCCCTCTGCATCCCTCCGTGTCCCACTGCCTGCCTGAGCCAGAGCTCCAGAAGGGCTGCTTCCCCCACCGTGATGTTCCCCGCCTGGATGGCACAGAACATGTGAGGTTTTGGCCGTTTGAAGCAAAGGATTTCACCTCATTGCATCCCTTCTCTGGCAGCTGAAAGGTGCTTGCGTGGAACCAGGGACTGCCTGGGGCCCAGCGAGCTCCTCCAACCCCGGCCCCCAGCACTGCCCCCTCCACCCACCCCCCTGCTCCCCTCGGCAGCCCCTCTCCCAGGTTTGGGGAGGCTCCGGCGCTGCTTTCCCTGCGAGGTGGCAAGATCGCTCCTTTAATCTCGCCCCTAACCCCATGACCTTCCTCCCTTAAGGAGCTTTTCCCCTTCATGTCACTGCTTTTTAAAGCCTCCTTTACAAATAAAAGCAATTTCCTTTTGGAACTGTAACTATGACATGGGGAGATGCGCTTTTTTTTTTTTTTGGACAATAAAGGGGTAAGAATGGGGGGCCGGCTCCCTTTTGGTGTTTGTATTCAGCCGGGTCTGTTTGTTTAGATACTTTACATAAGACAGTAAACACTAGGCGAGTTAAAAGCTTTAATTAAAAAAGGTGGTGAGCTGGGGAGGGGGAGGAAAAGGGAAAAAAAAAAAAAAACCTTTCAATTTACACAGCGCCTTAGCGAAGCAGCCCCAGACAGACAAGATAAATACATCCCGGGAATCCAAGAAACCTAGAGGATGAAGATAACGAATAAGGCGATATCTACCGACGGAGCGCAACAGCTCAGCGCCGCGGTGCTCCCGTAGCCCACCAGCCCTGAGAGCCTGCCCAGGGGCCGGAGCTGGCCCTCGGCCCTTTTTGCCCTCTGTAAAAATTCCCTAGGAGGAAGGCGGGGGGGATCACC
>NC_087514.1:158909637-158924048 GCF_963921805.1 Phalacrocorax carbo | reverse complement strand
GGGAAGGGAAGGGAAGGGACGGAAGCGAAAGGAAAGGGAAAGGAAAGGGAAGGAAAAGAAAGGAAGAAATAAAGAAAGAAAGGAAAAAAGGAAAAGAAAGATAAAAGGAAAAAGGGAAAGGAAAAGGAAGAAAGGAAAAAAAAAAGGACAAGAAAACTCAAGGAGAAAAGAAGGAAAAGGAAAGGAAAGGAAAGGAAAGAAGAAAGGAAAGGAAAGGAAAAAAGGAAAGGAAAGGAAAGGAAAGGAAAGGAAAGGAAAGGAAAGGAAAGGAAGGAAAGGAAAGGAAAGGAAAGAAAGGAAAGGAAAGGAAAGGAAAGGAAAGAAAGGAAAGGAAAGGAAAGGAAAGGAAAGGAAAGAAGGAAAGGAAAGGAAAGGAAAGGAAAGGAAAGGAAAGGAAAGGAAAGGAAAGGAAAGGAAAGGAAAGGAAAGGAAAGAAAGAAAGAAAAGAAAAGAAAAGAAAGAAAAGAAAAGAAAAGAAAAGAAAAGAAAAGAAAAGAAAAGAAAAGAAAAGAAAAGAAAAGAAAAGAAAAGAAAAGAAAAGAAAAGAAAAGAAGAGAAAAGAAGAGAAGAGAAAAGAAAAGACAAGACGGTTGCAGTTGCTCAGCCCGGCCACCCCAGCCCGCCCCGCCTCCCTTCCCCGCAGCCGCCCCGCACGGAGCCGGTGCGGGGGCCGTGGGGTTCATCTCTCGCCCCGCCGCCTCCCCCCCCGGCCCGGCCTCCCCCGCCGAGCGCTCGCTGCTCCCCGCGGCCCCCCGGGGCGCCCGGAGGGGCGCGGGACGGGGCTCCCACGGGCGGGCGGGTGAAGGCGGGCAGAGCTGCGAGCGCCGGGGCAGGCGGGGGTCGGGGCTGTTTTTTGCTCGAGAAGCTTTTCGGCAGAGCAGCGAGAGGCGAGGACGAGCATCCTCCCTCTGCATCCAGCCCAGTCCTGACTCCAGCGCACGGCGCTCCTCCTTCTCCTCTCAGGGAAGCCCCCGCTGAGAACCGCAGTTTTTGTTTGTTGGTTGATTTTTGGGTGTGGTTTGGTTGGTTGATGGTTTGTTTTCTGAGGTTTCTTTGGTGGGTTTTGTTTGTTTGTTTGTTTGTTTGTTTTTAATCCTGGAAACACTGAGAAAATGAAGTCCATGTGTGCACCCAGCGTGTCCGGGACTTGTCCCCGCCGCTGCGGGCAGCCCCTCGCCGGGGGGTGCTGGTGCAGGGGGGTACCCCAGGAAATGCACATCCTTACCGGGAGGGGCCAAAGGGCCCCCCCAGCCCGGCCGAGCCCAACGCCAGCACTGCACGGGGACCTTGTCCTTGACCGCCAACCCCCGGGGCACCACCCCACAGCTGGGCCGACCGGGTCCCCCTGCCCCACCCCGCGGCTTTCCGGGAAGACTCGGGACGGCTCCGCCTGGCCCGGGAGGACGGGGAAGGGGCGGAAAGCCCCGGTGCTGGCGGGAGGGCACCCCCCACACCCCCACCCCGCTCGCAGCTTGCCCGACCCCGCAGCCCCGGCGGTGCGGGGTGAGCACGGCTGGGCTCCCGGACCGCAACAGCTGGAAAATAGCCTTCGAGAGACCATAAAGTTGATTATCCGGTGGGGAGCTGGAGTGGAAATTACCTAGTTAATTAGAGCGGTGGCTTTATTCTAGCTGTGAGTGAATGCCGAGGTGTAAATCCAGGGGAGTTCAGGGGATTAGCTGCCTCTGCCAAAGGGCAGGAGCAGCTCCCCGCACCCCGCCCCAGCCCCTGCCAGTGCCGGGGTCGGTGTAGAGTTGCTGAACTTTACCGTCACAACAGCTTCTGTTGTGTCTGTGCGGATTAACTCCTCCGAGTCACGGCAGGAGCGGGGGAACGTTCCTCAGTCGCGATATATCGGGGTGGGCACGCAGGTGGAGGTGCCGTGTGTGCGCCTGTATATAGTGCGTGTGTGTAAACGGTGCGGGGGTTGCATCGTGTTGGGAAGATTAAATAAAAAAGGTTCCGCAAAACGATTTTTACACTTATTTGAAGCTTTTCTGCCTCAACAGCTCCAGGTGGACGAGCGGACGGCGAGCCCGGCGGTGCCCCGGCGGATTCCCCCGGGAGAGGCGGCGGTGGCGGCCGCGGGACCTGCGCCCTGCCCGGGGCATCCCGGGGGACCGGCGGGCCGGGCCGGGCACGTCCCACCCAGCTGCGGGCGGCAGGAATGACGGGCCGGTTTGCTCCCGCTTTACAAAGCGGGCGGTTTCGCTCCCAGCTTTTTTGTTATTATTGCTTTAAATGTTATGGTCTTGGGTTTGGTTTTTTAATTTTATTTTATTTTGGGGGGATTTTTGTTTTGGTTTGGTTTTTGGCAGGGGGCACAGAGTGTTCCTTCGCACAGGCCAAAAAACTTTCCCACGGGAGCTGGGAGTTCCGTCCCTGGCTACCCCTTCGGGCTAGTGGGTTTGTAAGGCGGCAACTCGACAGAACAATGTCCAGGAATCCCGGGAGGGAACCAGCACCCAGTGCCACCCAGTGCCACCCAGTGTCCTGGCGAGGCCCCGCTGGCGTCGGGCGACCACACCAGGGCTCCGCCGCAGAGCCGGGCCGCGCTGCAGCGAGCACTGCCTCCGCCCTGGGAAACCAACAGGGTTTTCTTTCTTTTCTTTTCTTTCTTCTTTTATTTTATTTTATTTTTTTCTTCTCTTTTATTCTCTTTTCTTTTCTTCTCTTCTATTTTCTTTTCCTTTCTTTTTTATTCTCTTTTCTTCTTTCTTTTCTTCTCTTTTCTTTTTTCTCTTTTCTCTCTTCTCTTCTTCTCTTCTTTTTTCTTTTCTTCCCTTTTGTTTTCTTCCCTTTTATTTCCTTTTCTTTTATTCCCTTTTCTTCCCTTTTCTTTTCTTCCCTTCCCTTTTCTTTTATTCCCTTTTCTCTTTTCTCTTTTTTCTCTTTTCTTCTCTTCTTTTTTTCATTTTTTCTATGTATTCTTTTCTCCTTTCCCCTCTTCTCTTCTCTTCTCTTCTCTTCTCTTCCCTTCTCCCCTCATCTCCTCTCATCTCCTCTCCTCTTCCACCAACGATCATCATATGATAAGGCTCTGGGCTGCCGTTTAGTTTGTGGCTGGCTCGCCACCGAATTTTGGTGAAAGTCATTTTTATTATTATTGTGATTTGCTCGTTCCCCGTTGGGGCCTAAGGGAGGGGAAGGTGTGAGCGCAGCCCGCGGGGGGTGGGGTGGGCAAGGGCAGGACGGGGAGCGGGCAGGGGCAGCGGGGGACCGGGGCCGGGGGCAGGGGGAGGACAGGGCAGGGCCAGGGGCAGGGCGAGGCGGGGGCCGGCTCTTGCACCCCACCCGCGCATCCTCCCTCTCGTGGGAGGGGACGGGTGGGGTTTCCCCCCTGCCGCTCCGTGCCGCGGCAGGCAGCCGTGACCGTAAGCTACTTTCCGAGTCAGGACTCTGACATCCGACCTCACCCGCCCACTCCCGAGCATCCTCCGCGCCCCACGGCGCTGCCCGCGGCCGCTCCACGGGGAGCCCCGTCCCGCCCCGGGCTCTGCCCTCGCCCCAAGTCGGTCATCAAATTTTCATGATCCTGCAAGAAAGTGTAACCCCACGCTCTCCAACTCGTCCTTTTACCCCCGTTGACGGGAAAGTCTTCCTCGCGTGAAGTGGCGGAGGTGGGAGCAGGGCGCAAAGCTCCCTTGGTCCGGCCTATAGGGGGGGAGGCGCGTATTGGGGAAAATCTTGGGGGGTACTTATTTGGTTGTCGGTGCCGTGAGGGAGGAATGCAGCCGTGGCTGGGCTCACCGGCCGGCACCGGGGGGGAAGCCCGGCAGGGGCTTGGCGAGAGTCGCTGCTGGTTTTCCCCTTCCCAAATCGCTGCGGGCCCCCGGGGCGGGGCCGAGCCCCCCCCTGCCCCCACCACGGTCGGGCACAGATCCCGCGGCTCGGCCGGCCTCGGCGGCACCGACCTGGCCCCTCTCCGCCGCCACCGGCTCCGGAGCGCTGCCAAAGCCGCTTAAAAGGGCACCGCTCGGAAGTAAAGTCGCTGCCGGGTGGAAGCGGGAGGGACGCGGGGGCGGCGGCGGGATGCGGCGGCGTGTGCCCAGGCTGTGCCCGGCGGGGCAGCGCCCTGCCAGACCTCCCCCGGCAGGGACTGCCTGAAAACGGGGCGGGGGGGACGACACAGACGAAAACCCGCCGAAATTTAGTGCATGCCCACGTTTTGCAGGCAGTCATCCCCGCGCTGGAAAGACGCGGGGGTGTGCAGACCCTCCTTGGGCTTCCACTTCCCCGCTGGGCGTTTTGGCTTCCCGGCACCCCGGGGTTTATTTTTTTGCCGAGTGTGGGGAAAAGCCGGAGGGAGGGTTTGCTCGGGGGAGCGGCACCAGCGGCCCCGGCCCCGGAGCCTGCCCGCAGCCCGCAGGCGGGCGGGGGTCGGCCGGCCGCTCCCTCCCTCCCTCCCGCCCCAGTCCTGGGCTCCCGGCTTGTCATCCCGCTTTTTAACTTCTCGGTGCCAAAAGTACCGAGGAAAAAGCACGGGGCGGGGGGTCCACACGGGGATGCGTGGGGCTGTGCCTGCACACTCGCCTGTTTGCGGGAGGGAAAATACGTATATTTTTAATGGGTGGAAGCGTGGAATAAGCCTCGTTGAAACTACGCGGGGAGCTTGCAGGGAAAAAAATTCTGGCCGGCGTAAGGAGAGGTGACTGTAGCAAGGACCAGGGCTGCGAGGAGAGGCTGAAGCAAAGAAGCAAACGAAGCCAAACCCCTATTTTCAAGCCACCTCTCGGGGTGAGCCGCAGTGATTCCCGAGGAAAAGCCCCCGCACACGGCGATGCCGCTGGCGGGGCGTCCGCAAACCGACGAGAAAACGTGCTGCCGGGGAATGTTTCTACAGAGATTGAACACCCAGATAAAAATAACCTTGGGAAAAGGAAAAAAAAAAAAAGATCATTCAGATTTCTTCGGTTAGGTATCAGATCACCCCGCCACCCCCCCACCCCCCGCCGCTGCTTCTGCATACCTGAGGTGCTGGATTATTGTCAGAGGACAGGCAGATGCTGTAATTGTTTTGTACAGCTTTGTTTATCTCCTCACTTTGGAGTTGATCTCAGGAATTCTCCTCCCTGTCCTATGCAGGGTCTAAACGGCCCCGCGAAGGAGCGGGATAACGAACGGACCGTCCAGGTGGCAGCGGCGGGGAGCCCCTGCCCGGCAGAGCGGGCGGGTAACGGGGGCTCCGAGGGGCTCTCAAGTTTTTATCGGTAACTTGGGTCCGCCCGGGAGCGAAATATTTGAAGTGCAGCACCTTGAACACGTTTAATTATGGGGTAGTAGCAAAGCGAGAGCTTCCAAGTAATTAGAAAATACTTCTTGGGAGACAGGCTAATCGCTTTTCATGGGGCGCTTGAAGAAATTAACCTTTAGGTGCTTGTTTGAGCAAAACAACTTTGGATCAGCTGGCGCTGGTCTTCGCTGACGGACCGACCGGCTGCCAAACGCAAAGGAATGGGGGAAAGAAATTTCAAGTAAAATAAGATTAAAGAGTAAGGAAAAGAAAAAGGGAAAGAAGAGGAGAGGAAGAGCTCGCTGTCCCTTTCCCTTCACGGCGGGTACCCGTCACCCACAGAGAAGCCTCCTCCAGATAAAAATGTCACCTAGCGGGGAACGCCGGGGGTCGGGGTGCGGCGGCCACCGGAGCCGAGCCGCCCCCGGCCCTGCCCTGCCCGGCCCGGCCCTCCGCGGGGCCGCGCAGCCCCTCGCCGTGCGCCCCGTCGGGGCGGTGACAGCCGGCGGGCCCCGGGGAGGGAGCACAGGCCAGCTGCGGGGGACCGACCCTGCGCCCGCCTGCTCGCCCCGCTCCTGCGCGCCCCGCGGAGGATCCGCGCCCCCCAGCCGGGCTCAGCACCCCCCTCCCGCCCATCCAGCCGCGCTTTGCTCCCTAATTTTGTTCCGGGGGATTTCTCCCTAAAGACAAAAGGCAAAACGGCAGCGGCAGTTTTCCCGTCCCGAAGAAGCGGGGATTTGGGGGGGGGTGGGGTGGGGTCCGGAGGGTGATGGGCAGCGGTTTTGGGGGGAGGAGGGGGGCACGGCGCCGCGCTGCCGTTTCGGGAGCAGCCAGGGCAGATCAAAGGCTGCCGTCCAGCCGCGGGAAGGACGAGTCAATCACGGCCGCCGCTGCTGGACGGCGCCGCTCCCCCCCGGGCAGCCCGGGGGCACCGGGCCGGGCCCCGGTCCGCGCCCCCTCTCCCGGCACCCCCTTTGTATCACCGCCGCGCGATTAATATTATTTATGCGTTTCTGCAAGGAATTGTGGGATGCCGCCCCCCCATCGGTAAACAGCGGGGCAATTAAAAAAAACCCCAATAATCCAGCGCTGGGGGGGGTGGGGTGGGGGAAGGTGCGGGGGGCGGCGGCGCGCACCCCGCGGGGGGGTCCCCCCTTTCCCCCCCGCGCATCCCCGCGGCGGCCGGGCCCGGCCGGGGGGGAGGGGCGTGGGTGCTGTCACTTAGCGGAGCTCCCCGCACCACGTGTGCGCATGTCCGCTTTATCATTGGCCCGAGGCACGTGTCGAAGTCCCCGGGCCGACGACGTCACCGGCGGGGGCCCCGTTAAAACCTTAAAGGACAACAATCCGGAGTGGAAGTGTGTCCGGGCGCGGCGGCGGCGGCGGCCGCCGGGGCGTAGCGCAGGGCGCGGGGCGGCAGGGCGGGACGCCCCCCCACCCGCGGCGGCCCCCGCATGTGCGGGCGTGGGGCGGCGCGGGGCGGCGCGGGGCGAGGCGCTGCCGGCCGGAGCCCCGCGGGGCGCCCCTCACCGCCCTGCCCTCGGCGGGACACCGGCTTCTGAGAGCCCGCCTACACCCCCCGCCCCGCCACCGGCTCTGCTGGGGGGTGGTTTTTTTTCCCCTTCCTTCCCCCCCCCTCCACCCATCCCCCGATTATTATTTTTATTCCTGTTATTATTAATTTTTTCTCCGCGGGGGCGGCGGATGCGGCTCGGCGGCGGCGGCGGCGGCCGGGGGAGAAGGCGGCAGCGCGCCGCGGGACCGAGCGGCTGAGCGGCGGCGGCGGGAGGCGGCGAGCGGCGGCGGCAGGACCGGAGCCCGTGGCTCTTTTATTTTTGGCGAAGTTGGAACTCGCGGAGGCTCGGCTGCTGGCTTTGGGGTCTCCCTGGTTTTCTTTCTCTCTCTTTTTTTTTTTTTTTTAAATTACTATTAATTTTTTTTTTTTTTTTTTTGCAAACTCTGGATTTTGAATGCCGGGCGCGGCCAGGAGAAACGAAAGCAAATAGACACCTGTGCGTGCGTGTATATATATATATATATAAAATATAT
Organism: Phalacrocorax carbo; assembly: GCF_963921805.1. Classification (NCBI taxonomy): domain Eukaryota; kingdom Metazoa; phylum Chordata; class Aves; order Suliformes; family Phalacrocoracidae; genus Phalacrocorax; species Phalacrocorax carbo. The sequence continues at coordinate 158,916,766 of NC_087514.1, read as the reverse complement.
ATATTAAAAAATTAAAATAAACAACAACCGACTGCAACAGCAACAACAAAAAGCGCTAGGCAGCCGCCCGGCCGGCGGCGGGGCGGGCAGCGGAGCCGTCGGCGGGGCCGGCCGCGCAGCATGGAGGAGGGCGGCCGGAGCCCCCGGGAGGAGGCGGCCGAGCCGCAGGAGTCCGGCGGCGACGCGGAGCCCGGCGGCGGCGGCGGCGGGCGGCGGGGGCTGCTGCTTCCCCCCGGTGACCCCCCGCACCCCCACCCGCACCCGCACCGCATCACCAACTTCTTCATCGACAACATCCTGCGGCCCGAGTTCGGGCGGAGGAAGGAGGCGGGCGGCCCCGGCGGAGAGCCCCGGCGGCCCGGCGCGGAGAGCCGCCGCAGCCCCGCCGCGGCGCCGGCCCCCGGGGCTCCGCTCCCCGGCGGCGGGGCGGGCTCGCCGGGCCGGGGGGAGGGCGGCCCCGCCGGGCTGGCCCTGCACGGCGCCGCCAAGAAGGGGGGGGACCCCGCGGCGCTGGAGGCGGCCCTGAAAGCGCGGGGGCTGAGCGGCGGCGACCTGTCGGTGAGCTCGGACTCGGATAGCTCCCAGGCCAGCTCCAACGCCGGGAACCAGCCCATGCTCTGGCCCGCCTGGGTTTACTGCACGCGGTACTCGGACCGGCCCTCCTCAGGTAAGAGCAGCCCCGCCGGGCCGCCCCGCTCCCGCCGCCGCGTCCCCCCTGGTCCCCCCCCGGGCTCCCCGGCCCGCCCCGGGGCCGGGAGGGCGGCGGGGAAAACCCATCGCTACCCCCTTCCCGCTCCTTCTTCTCCTCCTTCTTCTTCTTCTTTTTTTTTTTTTTCCTTAAAATCTCCCGAAAATGGGGGGAGAGAAGGGGGTGGCTGGGTCTGAGCGGAGCCGGAGTGGCGAAAGGGAGCGGGGGGTCTCTCCCTCCCTCCCGCCTTCCCTCCCTTCCTCCCCGCCGCCGCGGAGGAGCCGGGGCCGCCCGGGCTCGGGCCATTTCCCACCAACTGCCGGGTTTTATCAAAGAAGGAGGGAAAAAAAATATCTGTGGCTTTGGGCTCCCCGCTCACCCTCCCGGCGAGCTGCCCTTCTCCCTGCCCGGAAAATCCCCCCGCGCTGTGTGTCGGGGAGGGAAGGCTGGATTTCCACAGGCCTCGCCTTGCTTTGATTCTTTTTCATTTATTTATAGGGTTTTTTTTACCCCAAACCCATTCTCGATCGTTTATTTCTCTATAAAAGGCCTCGGAACGGCCGCTGTTTCGCTTCTTTCTTTTAATTCCCCCCCACCCCCCCCCCCCCCCGTGTTGCCGGCCGGCTCTGCAGGGGCCGGGGGACATTTCCAAGAGCCGGGGGAACTTCTTCGGCAGGGTCCATCTCTTGGCAAGGGCTTGGGCGGAACCTCCTGAAATTGTCGATAAAAACATTGGAAAAAAAATAAAAAATAGAAAGCCGGGGGTAAAATGTCCTTCTGCTACGGCGGGGAGAGCAGGGCTGGCCCCGGCAGAGTGAGAAAACCCTCGTTAAAGAGAAGTAGAAACCATTGGGGGAAGGCACGGGAAGCTCCACGCAGGAGATCTGCTCCCAGAAAAACAAGGGAGGGGGGAATAGGGTTTTCCTCTTACAAAAGCAGCGAGCTCGAATTTTCATCCGGAGAGCCGGGCGGCTGAAGGAGGGATTGTAAAATGAGTTGAAAATTAGTTCGTAATGTCTGAAAAACTCTTACTCAGAGGTAATTTTCAGGGCTGAATTGGAATTTACTCTATTGTTCTCCAACGCTCTCCTTTGTTAATATTTAATTAACATACATCCTCACAATGGCTCGGCCGGGGTAGAAAAGGCTCCTTGTGCTGCCGAGAATAATATTCCCGAGAATAATCCCGGCGATTCGGATCGGACCGTGCCGCGCCATATGGGCACTGCAGCAAAGCGGCGGGTCGCTGCTCCCAGTGTAAACAGGCGGCTGATTTCCCTTTTTTTTTTTTTTTTTTTTTCATGAGACCCACAAAAAAAAAAAAAGCATTGAAAAAAGTAAAGAGGTTTCCTTAAAAAAAAAATGTTTTCTTAAAAAAAAAAAAAAATCAATGCTTTGCTCAGGGAATAAAATTTAGCTCCGCGCCGCTGCCCCCGGTGCGGGCTTTGCGGGCCGGGGCAGCCCCGGGATGAAAACGGCCGGTAAATGTGTTTCTGGCCCGGGTGAAAGGGGGTGCGGGGACACCGGGGGGGCTGCGGGGCCCGGGGGGGCTGCCGGGTCAGGGGCGGCTGCGGCTCCCCTTCCGCCTCCCCCCGAGCACCCTCCGGCATTGGAGGCACAAAGCGGGCTTTATTTCTCTCAGGGTGGGGGGCGAGGAGAGGGGGCTGCGGGAGCGCGGGCAGGAGCGTGGGTGCCCCCACGCGGGACGGCGGCTGGCGTGGGGCCGCCCGCAGCGGAGCGTGGCGGTGTCGGTGCTTCTCCTCTCTCCCGGCCGTAGGTCCCCGCTCCCGCAAACCAAAGAAGAAGAACCCCAACAAGGAGGACAAGCGGCCGCGCACCGCCTTCACCGCCGAGCAGCTGCAGAGACTCAAGGCCGAGTTCCAGACGAACCGGTACCTGACGGAGCAGCGGCGGCAAAGCCTGGCCCAAGAGCTCGGGCTTAACGAGTCCCAGATTAAAATCTGGTTCCAGAATAAACGAGCCAAGATCAAGAAGGCGACGGGCAGCAAGAACTCCCTGGCAGTGCACCTCATGGCCCAGGGGCTCTACAACCACTCCACCACGGCGAAAGACGGCAAGTCGGACAGTGAATAGCCAAGGGAGGGGGGGGCGAGGGAGGGAGGGGGGAGGCAGGGGCGGGGGGGGCCGTTTGCAGTCAAAGTTTATACAATGCAATAATTTAATTAAAAAAAAAATAAAAAGAAACATAAGGGCCAGTGTATAAAGATTATACCAGCATTAATAGTGAAAATATTGTGTATTAGATATAATTCTGCAATATTCTATGTATATATAATTTACAGGTAAGATGGTGTAAAAATCCAAGATATCTGATTATAAAATATTTTCTTTTCTTTTTTTTTTTTTTTTTTGGTTTTGGTTTCAGGGGTTTGGGCTGGTTGGTTTCTTTTTTTGTTTGTTTGTTTGTTTTGGTTGTATGGACATTTTAGACGCTATCTTTATGATTTTTTTTAATGCTTAAGTTACATTTTTATAGACTTAAGCGCTGTTTTAATGGACATTGGACGCTGTTTTTTGAAATTCAAAAAAAAAAAAAAGAATTAAAACCAACTTTTGCTGAAGTCCAAAGATTTTTATTGCTGCATTTCACACGACTGTGAACCGAATAAATAGTTCTCCTATTTGTTCTATGAGTTTTACCTTTTTTTTTCACCCCTCCCCTTTTCCTTTTCTATTTTATTTTTTTCTTTTTTTTTTTCTTTTTTTTTTTCTTTTTTTTTTGGAGGCGGGGTGTGGGGCTGGGGGATGTGCGCATCCGGGGCCGGCTTTGGGGATAGACTTGGAGAATTTAATTTAAAAAGAAGAAATATATATATATATATCTAAGGTACGATAAGGAAAGAAATCTCAAAGCACCGTCTTGAAGCATGCCCGGGGTCTCTTCCTGAGCCCCTGCTCCCTCATCACCCCCAGCGAGACCCACGGGCGTGTGTGGACGCGGGATGCAGGCGTGGATGCGGGATGCAGGGATGGGGTTAGCACCCCCACCCCCCTTTTCCCCCGCAACATGTCGGAAAATTTTGGGCCCCCCCCACCCCCCCCCCCCCCCCGTGAAAAGCGGGACCCGCTCCGGGACGCAGCTCCAGCCCGTGGCCGCCCCCCCACGGAGGGGGAGCCACGGGAGGGGACTCGGCACCACGTCCCCGAAGCATTTGGGGAAACACACACACCCCCCCTCAAAAAAATAAAGCAACATTTTTAGTCTCCTCTTCCCCTCCATCTTCATCCCCATCCCACGGCGTGGTCCCTGCTAGCGCGGCGCTTCGTGGCACCGTGGGGGAAGGTGTTCCTCCCCACACCCCGCCTCCCCACGCAAGACGCCTCCTTGTAATCGGAGTTTTTCGGGGTTTCGAGGAGCTTTGCTGCGTTTAACCCGTTTCTCCCGGAGCGTGGTGTCCCCCTCCCCACAGCGCGGGGGGGAGGGGGGTGCGGTGTCCCGCGTGGGCCTGGGTGTGCGTGGGTGGCTGCTCAGGAACGGGCTCTCCTGCGACGCTGTTTGTGGGGGGGAAACTTCTCGCTTTGCCTTAAAACCTCTTTATTTTGCAGCTGTAATAGACACATATTGTACAGAGTAGTATAAACTTCACCAAAAAAAAAAAAAAAAAGGAAAGAATCCAACTATAAAATAAAAACTGTAATTTTAAATTCTGTGAATAATCATCAGCTGCTTAGGAGCCAGGATGAAATTACATTGCCTTTTAGCAAGAAAGCAAAGGATTTTTTTTCCTTCTCTCCAGTTTATAAAACACGTGCAATTTACAATTGCAGTATCAAATATTTATAATCGGATGAAATAGGAATGTTTCTATTTACCACCGCGCTCTCAACATTGTGAACATTCCCGCTGCATTTTGTGTTTCCGTTCTCGAGGATCACATTAAATAATAATAAGAAGAATAAAAAAGAAAGAAAAAAAACCAAACCCAAATCCAAACCAACCCACTTTATTACGAAATACAAGCCGTGTCACTCAGACGTTGCAATGGAGCAGAGCCGTTGGGGACCATATAGCCCTGCGTGCTTATATATAGTCTTTAGGTTGCACGTCCGAGGGCTGGAGCGTGGGTTCGAGCTATTTCGTAGTTTCAACTATTTACGGGGGGGCCGGGGGGGGGGGAAGCGGGGAGTAAATCCCGTGGAGATTTATGAGCGAGGTGACTTTGCAGCCAGGCGTTTTCATCAGCTTTTTGACTTCATGAAGAAACTTTAGGGGGATTCATTTCTAGCCCCCACCCCCGCCCTCCGCGCCCCGCTGCCGGGCACACGCCGCCTTAAAAGGGATCTGAAAACGGAAAAGAAAGAAAAAAAGAAAGAAAGAAAAAGAATTATCTCTAATCTCACGTACTGTCAACAGGTTTCACCTTTTCAAGACTTCAAACCGCCGGTGGTGCGATGCTCTGGCAGGCTGCGCTTGGGAAAACCTCTGCCAGAGAAACACGTACCCCTGGCGCTGGGGCAGAGGGGGCGGGAGCGGCCGGGGGCAGCTGCGGAGCCCGGCGGAGCGCTTGGCATCCCCGGGAAACGGCAGGGCCGCGGGTTTAGGACAAAAATAAAACGGTCACCCTCCCTCCTGCACGAAAGGGCACAAGAACTCCAAAATTCAGCCTCGCAGGCGGGAGGAGAGGGAGGAAGGGGCAGAGCATCACCCTCAGCGTTGCTCCTGCTGCGGGAGACGCACTCAGATAAAGCCCGGGGAGGAGGGGGTGGGGGGGATTTTACATTTTGTTATTTTATTTTATTTTATTTTATTTTATTTTATTTTATTTTATTTTATTTTATTTTATTTTATTTTATTTTATTTTATTTTATTTTATTTTATTTTATTTTATTTTATTTTATTTTATTTTATTTTATTTTTAAAGCTGCTGCTTTGGGATATATTCTGCCAGAGGCAAACTTCTCCAGGAGCAGAGAAGACGCCGGGACGGTGCACCCAGGGGTTCAAGGCGGGGCCGGGGCCGAGCGCTGCGGCCGGCGGGGAGCGGCGGGGGAGGCCAGAGGGCTCCGTTCCCAAACCGTGCTTCATTTCTCCAGCCTTTCTGGTTTTCTTTGTCGATATTTTTCTTCTTTGAGAATGCTTGGGGTTTTTTTTTCTTGGTCACCTCCACTGATAGAGGCAGGTGATTCCTAATCCCGAGGGAGAAAATCGGTGGCAGTGGGCACTAAAAAGGAGTTTTAAATCTGGATTGAAAAATGGCTCCGGTAGTCCGATGGGACAAAACGGTACCGTGCGTGTGTTACACACCGGTGGATAAGTCCCACGGAGATTTTAATTTCTTTAAGAAGTCACTAAGCCTGCACCGAGGGAAATTTTGGCCTCGCTGCTAAGCGAGCGGTGGGGCAAAGTTTCCACCTGTCCCCCCCACCCCGGCCTGCGAGAAGCGCTGGGAACAAAAACCAGATGTGTGACACCAGCAGGAAAGTGTATTTAGTTTTAGGTTTTAAAAAAAAATAGTAGGGAAACTTCTCTAAGTTAGTTCAGTCTCTGGAGCAAGGACAGAAAATACCTCGCTGCTGCCTGGAATTATCCAGAGCGGAATATAAAATATTTGTAATTGGTGCCTTCAGTTGGGAGCAGCAAATGGCTCACACGGGCTGCCCTCCTCACCTGCCTCCGATGTTTTTTGGGGGAAATTTTCACGGGAAGAGGCACAGGTTCGGAGACACTTGCTCTGCTGCTCCTTTCGCCATGTTTTGAGCTGCTGCCGGTTCCCGTGCGCCGCCCGGGCAGCGCTCCCACGGCCGGGCAGCGGCTCCCCGCCGCTCGGGGAAGGACGGCACAACTAAATTAGCCCTCATTAATTTAAAATTTCAAATTAATTTAACAGAAAGAGCTGCCGCACAAGCGCCTTTTGCAATTTTAGCAAAGCAACACCACCTTGGTGGAGGAGGGCTTTTTTGGGGAAAAAAAAAGACAAAACCGCAGCCCCAAACCGCACAAGACCCGAAGGCAAGTCAAAGCCTCCCTCCAAAAACCCGGCTGCGTCGGGGCAGGGGCAGGAGCAGGCAGGGGCAAAGGCAGGGCTGCCCTGGAGTCACCCACCGCCTGGCAGCATGTTTTTTTTCCGAGCAGGCAGCTCTCTGCTAGCCGCTCAGGCTCCCTCCCTTCCAGCCAAAGCAGCAAAGTCCCATTAAAAAAAAAAAAAAAAAAAAGAAAGAAACAAAACAACAAACAGCAAACCAACCTAGGGAAGTATTTCAGGGCCAAACAAAAATACATCTGCCCTTTCCCGGCGCCAGCCAGCCCCTCCGTGTAATTAATTAAGCGTATTTTTTCCGTAACTCTGTTCAATAAGCATCTGAGGACTAAGGTTTAGGGAAGGTGTTCCTCCGCTCCGCTGTCTGTTAATGCAGTATCGCACACGCGATATACAGCCCCACAGCCAGGCACTATATATGCAAATGCCCGCGCCATTTATT